>NC_081158.1:395611-592833 GCF_012432095.1 Onychostoma macrolepis | reverse complement strand
AAAAGTTTCAATCTATGGCATTAACTGGACTCACACAGACATCAAGAATCAGCTTGTGAACCTCAACAATGGTGACCATTAAAGAAAAGAAAAATCATGCTGGGTACTAGCATAGTACAAAACTCATCCATGGCTCCCAGCATGCATTGCAGCATGATTTTCTTTTCTTTTAATGGTCACCATTGTTGAGGTTCATAAGCTGATTCTTGATGTCTGTGTGAGTCCAGTTGCTGTCATAGATTGAAACTTTGTGGACAAACTGTTTAGAAACTCGCTGTTAACGACTGTAACAAACACTTTTACTGCAATCAGTGCAACATTCATTTAACCAGAGATTAGACACACAACGAGTCTGCGCTTACTCTCAATGAGATCAGTTCACTACAGATGATTGTCATTACAATATATGACAACCAACTACTGATCATTTCCTCTGGGTTTAAACTGTAACAAATATGTTCAAGGAACACATGGTTACAACAACCAAAGAAAAACATCTAACACATAAGTCAGGGTCAAGAGCCCAACTAAAGCAGACACTGATCTCTAACATGGTTGCTTCAATTGAAACAATAAATCAACATCTGAACCTTAGTTAATTCTCAATAAGATCTTCTGTAGATGTCTGACTGAAATAAGTTCTCAAAGATCCGATCTTGTAATATTTAATGTATAATCGATATTATAACCACCAGTAATATTCAATATATCAGCCACCTCTAGAAATAATGTTGTTGTGTTTTTGCATTTGAAGAGCGAGATGTTCCATTACTGGTTGTGTTTGTAATATGTAATATTTTTGTACTTATCTGGAATTATTCATTTTGCAGGATCAGTACAGATTTGTTACTGGAGATACAGTGTGAAAACATGTTGTTACGATCTTTAAAGATCTAGGGATTGGAACGTAACATTATTATTCAATATTGCTGGGAGAATAGAGATTATAGAAAGAACCAGGCAGGAAGAACGCTTAATTCAGTTAAATGTTTTAATTTCTGCGACGCCACAACTAAACTACACTAACTACAAACAAAAATACAGAAGAGACGCTCACCTCTTACCTAGTGTGTCTAACACTTGTTAACTGCGGGCGGAATGTGTCCTAGGGCGCGCAATACCTGTTCCTCATTTCCCCAATCAAAGAAAGAACAGTAATTCTTGTCACACTCCACTCAGAGTCGCGATAACACAGCAACAAGTATTAAGCTCACACATCCAAACCAAAAAGACTACAAACTCTAAGACAAACTTTAACTCAAAACACCTGAACACACACACTGAGCTACTCAGCGTGACACGCCGGGAGATCTTTAAACAGCAGGATGACTTTGGATTGGCTGCAGAGACGACGCCCTTAGTGATGATTGACAGCCATCTCCTCCATCCAGCAGAGACCTAAGAGCAATGATGACAGACTAGAGAACAGATTGATAGAAATAAGAGAAAAGAAAAAAAACACACGGCACGTAACACAGGTGATGTTAGAAGTAAGTCAGCTCACCCTGATCACACATAACATGCTGAAAGTGCTATATTAAGTCTCTATTGTTATGGATTTTAAATGCTTTGAATCTTTTCCATTTGCAAGTAATATATTCCCACCTGTGCATTTACAGATCCTCCTCTAATCATCATATATTTTACAGGTAACAAACCAAAGGAAGAGGACAGCAGCTTTGTGTCAGTCGAGGTAAATACAGGAACATTCTTCATGAAGATGTGCGAGAGAAGCTTGCAAGGCAAGATGAGGGGAAAAATTGAAGGTACCTTTCTTCATTTTCATAGATTTTGGGATATTTATTGATATTTGGGTAACTGATAAAGTTATGTTTTATTCCCTGTGAAGTAGGAATAAAAAATGCTTTAAAATTATTATCTATTTTTAAAGCCCAGTGTCAGTGAAGATGGTGTGGTCAGGAAATCTGGTGTTTGTGGGAAATCTGAAGGAACATCTCTCAGCGTTCTACTATGATGTTGCCCTGATATCTGAGGTAATTCACCTCTTAGGTGATGCAGATGTGGTCAAAAGTTTACATACACCTTGCAGAATAAACTGCTTCATCAGAGCAGAAATTGCAATTTTTTGACAATTCTACCCCTCTACCCTCTGCTTAAATTATTAACATTTTGCAGAGACTGCAAGGTGTATATAAACTTTGGACTGCAACTGTGTCTATTGCTTTCACGTAACTGAACCATTTATAATGACTGGATGTGTTTTATAACAGCTGTTTTTCTTTCTTTCCTCAGGGAATTTTTTTCTGACTTTCCTGCCTCTTTGGAACATTTCCGTTCACAGAAACTGTGGAGAGATGGTGTGCAGCTTATTTGAAGTTTACTGCAGATGGAGAGCTTCTGGGACACTGACAAACAGCACTTCCCAGCAAGTTCATTTGGAGTTCTTTTTTTAAATTAATTAATTAATTTAGTCAAACTTGCATTCACTAATGCTGGAGTAAGATTTTAGAAGAAACCTTTCGGTCCTGTTTAATGTTGGTGCTAGTAAAGGTTTGAGAATTTATGGCCTGGTTTCACAGACAGAGCTTAGACTAAGCCAAGATTAGGCCATAGTTCAATTGTCAATTGTCTCAAGTCATTCAACATGCCTTAAAAAAAACATTACTGCTGTGCAGTAATCTTGAGACAAAACAAAAGCACTGATACTTTTAAAGTCAGATCAGTCAGTGCAAGTTTCTTTCAGTTGAAACAGCTCAGAATTACATTAAATTAAATTCAAATGAGCTTTATTGGCATGACTTGCACAGTATTGCCAAAGCATAATTATAGAATTACATGTTAGTCTGGGGCTGGTATTAAGCTTTGTTTGTGAAACCGGGGCTACCATTAACACAGTTTGGTAATGTTTTACAATAAGGTCTCATTTGTTGTACATGGAATGATAATTTTTATTTTATTTTTTTGTATTAAGTGTGTGCGTGTTAGTAATCCTATACGTTATGGAGACCAAATGACTCCACAAGGATAGTAATACCAGTAAATTTTGACCTTGTGGACATTTTTAGGGCCCCAATGAAGAAACAGATTTTTACATCATACAGAATGATGTTTTCTATGATGGCGAGATTAATACATTGAAATGACATTGAAGTATATTTTAGTTCACATTAATTGCATATTCAGAAGTAAATACTTACCATATTTCAAATTACATATAAAATATACTAAAGTCCCATGTAAGTGGTTCAAAAACATCACTCAAAAGTTCAACTAATTGCAATTTAATGTAATTTTAAACTAATATACAGTGGGGCAAAAAAGTATTTAGTCAGCCACCAATTGTGCAAGTTCTCCCACTTAAAAAGATGAGAGAGGCCTGTAATTTTCATCATAGGTATACCTCAACTATGAGAGACAAAATGAGAAAAAAAAAATCCAGAAAATCACACTGTAGGATTTTTAAAGAATTAATTGGTCAATTCCTCGGTAAAATAAGTATTTGGTCACCTACAAACAAGCAAGATTTCTGGCTCTCACAGACCTGTAACTTCTTTAAGAGGCTCCTCTGTCCTCCACTTGTTACCTGTATTAATGGCATCTCTTTGAACTCGTTATCAGTATAAAAGACACCTGTCCACAACCTCAAACAGTCCAACTCCAAACTCCACCATGGCCAAGACCAAAGAGCTGTCAAAGGACACCAGAAACAAAATTGTAGACCTGCACCAGGCTGGGAAGACTGAATCTGCAATAGGTAAGCAGCTTGGTGTGAAGAAATCAACTGTGGGAGCAATTATTAGAAAATGGAAGACATACAAGACCACTGACAGTCTCCCTCGATCTGGGGCTCCACGCAAGATCTCACCCCGTGGGGTCAAAATGATCACAAGAACTGTGAGCAAAAATCCCAGAACCACACGGGGGGACCTAGTGAATGACCTGCAGAGAGCTGGGACCAAAGTAACAAAGGCTACCATCAGTAACACACGCAGATGGGAGTTTTACTTACTCAAACATGTTCTGAGGGCAGAAAGGAAAATGATTGGTTCACAGATTCAACCAATCAAATTCAAGCAGAGGCGGGGTCAGGAAATTTGAACGTGCGTGTGTGTGTGTGTGTGGAGGAGGGAATACATCAGACAGATACGTTACGCTTCGTGGGAGGCATTTATAACAAGGTAAGTGAATTTACCATGTATTTTAATGAAACAAACAAACAAACAAAAAAAAAACATCTCAAACCTTTAGTGAGATAATTAGCGAACAAAGATGCACAGAACAAATAGTATGCATTTTCATTAGACTGCTTCATCAGTCGATCGCACCAAAGCTGCTAATGAGGTAACTGGAGTAAAACATGCTTTTCCAATGCTACCGCGCTATCTGAAACCGATATGAGCGACAACATAACTAGTTCAAATCTCCGTGACATTTCATCAGTCAGTTAGCGTTAGCATTAGTACTGCTCTCAGGGCAGAAGTACTCAATATTCATATTACTGTTCTTTTTACTGAACTATGTGCTGCTCTTGGGGCAGGAGTACTCAGTATTAATATCACTGTTATTTTTACTGAACTATGTGCTGCTCTCAGGGCAGAAGTACTCAATATTCATATTATTATTACTGAACTATGTGCTGCTCTCAGGGCAGGAGTACTCAATATTCATATTATTATTACTGAACTATGCGCTGCTCTCGGGGCAGGAGTACTCAGTAGGTCCCTATTACTGTTCTTTTTACTGAACTATGTGCTGCTCTCAGGGCAGGAGTACTTAATATTCATATTACCGTTATTTTTACTGAACTATGTGCTGCTCTCAGGGCAGGAGTACTCAATATTCATATTATTTTTACTGAACTATGTGCTGCTCTCAGGGCAGGAGTACTTAATATTCATATTATTTTTACTGAACTATGTGCTGCTCTCAGGGCAGGAGTACTCAATAGGTCCCTATTACTGTTATTTTTACTGAACTATGTGCTGCTCTCAGGGCAGGAGTATTCAACATTCATATTATTTTTACTGAACTATGTGCTGCTCTCAGGGCAGGAGTACTCAATATTCATATTACTGTTCTTTAACTGAACTATGCATTGCTCTCGGGCAGGAGTACTCAATAGGTCCCTATTACTGTTATTTTTAGTGTAATATGCGCTGCTCTAAGGGCAGGAGTACTCAATATTCATATTATTGTTATTTTCTCTGAACTATGCGCTGCTCTCAGGGCAGGAGTACTCAATATTCATATTACTGTTCTTTTAACTGAACTATGCATTGCTCTCGGGGCAGGAGTACTCAATAGGTCCCTATTACTGTTATTTTTAGTGTAATATGCGCTGCTCTCAGGGCAGGAGTACTCAATAGGTCAGTGTTACTGTTATTTTTAGTATACTATGTGCTATCCTCTATGATCTAACCATTGTTCATTCTTTTAAACAACACATTATATCAAGCATGAAGAACATTCAGTAAACATGGCTGTTAGCTCCCTGGCCATTCTTGACTGTTGTAAAACAGAAGCAAGTTGTCCCATAATATACATTGTATTCTACATTGCGTAGATATATATATATATACAGTATATAATTCATTTTTTTTATATAGTATTGATATTTTGGCATAACCTTCCTGTTTATTTTTACTAGTTTTAGTCTAGTAAATGTATGCATATTTTTAAGGGTATTCAATTTATTTATTTTTTTTAAATCATTACATTTATAAATCATTTGACAATTACTGTATTATTGATTGATCTTTTATTTTATTCTTCAGTTACCTGGACGAGCTGGCAGAAATTCGACAAATCAAAGGAGCTACCACTGAAGAGGCATCTGATGCTGCCGAGTCCAAAATGGTGCAAAAATGGAGATGTATGAAAAATGGTGTATGTTTGGTTCCACCTGATAAAAGCACATAATAGCCAGATTTGGATGGTAATTGGTTCTCATGGGGACGTAAGCGATTTTCAGCATTTACAGGGGTTAGTCTGTGATTTTATTGCCATCCGAATCCAGAATGTCAGTGTTTTTCTCCCACCATCCCTGTAAAAATCCCTGGCCGAATTAATAAAGTCATGTGGTAATTTAATTGCTGTCCGAATCCACATCTCTGAGAAGAAGAAATAGATTCAAAACTAACTGTTTAAATCCTTTTTGACCACCGTTTAACATGATATACTAACTGTTGTACTTTGCATGCATATTACTGAAAATAAATACTGAAATGCTAGAAAGTATTTACAAGAACAATATTTCATAACTGCTCCACCACAACAATTGAGTGCTGTTAAGAACAAAAAGACCAGAATGCATGTAAACATTTGAAATGGGTCATTATTATGGCAGTAACAGGTATACAATACAACTTTAAAATATGTATAGCCCTACAAGTACATACATAAAAATGTAAACCAAGCAGCTTTGTTTACCTCATGTAAATAAGAGGTTGCAATGCATTTCTGCTAATCTCCACATTTTTAATGACACCCATCATTTTGAGAGATAAAATTTAAGAAAACTATTTAAACTATAGTGGGTCTATTTTCCTATTTTTAAACCAGAGATTTAAATAAATAATGAATAGTATATTACATTTAAATTTATTTATTATTCCAAGCATATGCCATTTTATTTATTTATAGCAGACAACCATGCGATTGGCCATGTCAGCAGTGCATTTCTAGGTTCATATGATCACACATCTTGCTTCTCCACTGTGAAAAAAGCATCAAATCCATGAGTAAATAAATTTTTACATATGTTCACATGAGAAACAATTACCATCTGATAGGTCTTCTGTCACAGAGTTGACTTGTGTTATTTTTGTGAGTTGACTTGTGTTAAATGTGATTGCAAAAGATCCCAGTGTCAATCTACAGTATGTGCAACCACTTAATGTTCTCATAGTCTATTGCAGTTGCGCTTGTAATGTAAAAATAGCCAAAATAGTTAGTTTTTTCTTCTTCTCCGTGCTGTTAATGTTGTTTAATTCAATGTCAATTCAATTGTTTGTGTAAGAACAAAATGAAAGAAATTTTGATTGAAAATAATCAGTTTACAGGTCCAATATTACAATAAAATAATCAAGTATAATTATGACTTCTTTCCATTTTTATACAATTACAAACAAATCCAGAGAATTAAATGCATGTATAATCCACAGGAACATTTCACAACAAAAAGTTATAGCAGGTGTATCATTAAACTGCTGTAGTTTGAATGTGCTCCCTTTAAACCAGGCCATATGTGTTTGCAACGTCTTCCTGCATTTGAAATGCATAAAGAATCTGGTTTCAATTTACACTGATAGTCATGAAAAAATAAGAATTTAATTAAAAAATTAAAACAAATGTATTTTACCTGAAGGGTTTAGTTTAGGATATTGAATCATGAACATCCTCATTATCATATATTTCCTGGACCACTTTATTTTGTGGAGCAAACTTGCATACCAGGAACATTACATTACTGACCAGCTCACTTCACAGCATCTGAAATGTAGCAATGTGAACAAATATAATTACTAGTAAAATCATAAGATCAAAGATAAAATCTGATTTTCAACTTCCTCAAATGTGACAATTTCTTAAATGACACGTAATACATCCTTAAACACTGCCATTCCTAGAGCCTACTGTACTCTGGCCTCAGCTACAACTACAGTGATTGAGGGCAAATTAGAGTAGACGTTTGAGGGACAGCCGATGAAGTCCATAGGCTGGCATTATGCAGACAAACCTAACAGGTAATTGCTAACAGGAAGTGAGACTGGAGTTTCTGACACTCACTTCAGCACAGCAGTTCAGAATCAATTCTTACTTTTAGGAGACAAAACTTTATTTGTCATGAAATTTGATCTTTAAACTTTTGCAGACCTTTTACATTTACAAACAGCTATTTTACAATGCATGAAAAGTAATATTTGGGGGAAAAAATAATATGGTCACTTCAAATATCAACAAGATTCTCAACTAAATCTAGAGGAATTTACAAAGAAAGTCCAGAGATTCCCTTACTCCAAGTATGGACCAATGATGGTTTCTGCTTTTTCAAGAATGTTATTCTGCAAAGAGAAGAAAAACTACATGAAACAGTCACAGTCAATGACAGGTTTGTTGTCATTATAAGCATGTGAAAATGTAAATTAATAAAAAATGTAGTTGAATCTACAGTGCATTTGTGAGTTCTCCAGGACTATAGACAGAAACAATTATGAATAATATACAGAAAACAGATACCTTATATGTGTGTAGTTACCAGTGCATATTGAATAAAGATAACAAATATACAGTACACTTTAGTTTTTGGTAAACCATCTGCACTTCATTGCAATAGTTCTACCATACTACTCTCTATACATCTACTAAGAAATACTACTAGAAAACATAGAGCTTATAACATGGAAAAGTACCTAGCAAAAGTCAATAAAGTTGTACAAATATGAATTGTAATAGAAACCAATTATTTTTCTTTTTTTTAATTTACCTCATCAGGAAGCTGCTGATACAAAGGGAATATGGCCCAGATATTTTTTTTTCTTCCCAATTCTGGTCTTTCTGTCCTGAAATATATATATATATATATATATATATATATATATATATATATAAATAAAAGTATGAGTACAGAGCATTATTATTATTATTATTATTTGCTGGCAAGTTATATTCAACAAATCCGTTATAATCATTTTTCTTAGACTACTGTATTTTCAGCTACATACAGTTTAAACCAGGAGTGCCCAGTCCTGTTCCTGGAGATCTGTCTGTAAAGTGCTCTTGAAGAGCTTAATTAGCTGGTTCTTGTTTGTTTGATTAAAGCCTGAAACACACTGCACGATTTTAGGCTGTCCCAGACGAAAGACCGCCTTCGTGAAGCAATCGTGGTGATTTCTGATTGGCCACAATTGTTTCACGATGCCAATCTTTCGCCTGGGACAGCCGAAAATCGTGCAGTGTGTTTAGGGCATATGGCTGAAGCTGAACTTTGCAGGAAGGTAGATCTCTAGGAACAGGATTAGTTTAAACCAAGGGTTTTAAAATTGTTCCTAGAGTCTCTCAAGGTAATCTAAGGAATAAGGAAAACTTTCAAAATGTGCAATGCTGTCGACTGGGGAGGCTCCAGGAAAAAATAAATAAATAAAACAAAATGCTTGAGGTGGTTTTTGGCTTGTGTGATTAAGAGTAAATGCAAATAATGTGCAAATAAATTCCTCTATGCACATCAAAAAAGTCATGTAACTTTGTGCGACAGGGTGGCATAACCTGACTAACCAGCAGACCAATCTTATTGCACAGCATCTGAAATGTAGTTAAGGTCATTCTTAAATGCCCAAGCAAAGTATAGTCATACAGAAATACTTTGATAAATGTAGCGAATAGTACACTAAAAATAACAGTGATATGAACCTATTGAGTACTCCTGCCCTGAGAGCAGCACATAGTTCAGTAAAAAGAACAGTAATATGAATATTGAGTACTCCTGCCCTGAGAGCAGCACATAGTTCAGTAAAAAGAACAGTAATATGAATATTGAGTACTCCTGCCCTGAGAGCAGCACATAGTTCAGTAAAAAGAACAGTAATATGAATATTGAGTACTCCTGCCCTGAGAGCAGCACATAGTTCAATAAAAATAATAGTAATACGGACCTATTGAGTACTCCTGTCCTGAGAGCAGCACATAGTTCAGTAAAAATAATAGTAATACGGACCTATTGAGTACTCCTGCCCTGAGAGCAGCACATAGTTCAGTAAAAAGAACAGTAATATGAATATTGAGTACTGAGAGCAGGGACGTGCAGAGAGTTCCTCAGGGGCAGGGGCTCAAATGTAAAAAAGGCAATATGAGGAAAAAAATAATTATAGGTCAAAAGATTGGATACATTACTATTTTATATTTTTGCAAGAAGTCACTTATAGTCAACAAGCCTGCATTTATTTGATCAAAATTTTACTTATTTACTTAATGCATTTTATGCAATGCTGATTTATTAGCAATGTTGAAATCCGGTGGTACTTTTTTCAGGATTCTTTGACGAATAAAAAATTAAATAAGAACAGCATTTATTTAAAATATAACTTTTGTAACAATATAGCTCAGTAAAGGTCAGTATTATTATTATTTTTTTTTAAGAAATTAGTTTTTACTCAGCAAGGATTTGTTAAATTGGTAGAAACAGTGATAAAGATTGACATTGTTAGAAAAAAAATCTCTATTTTGAATAAATGCTGTTCTTTTAAACTTTTTATTTATCAATGAACCCCAAAAAAGTATCACAGATTCCAATAAAAAAATTTTTTTTAAAAAAAGCAGCACAACTGTTTCCAACATTGATAATAAATCAGCGTATTAGAATGATTTCTGAAGGACCATGCATTGAAGAATGAAGTAATGATGCTGAAAATTCAGCTTTGAATAACAGAAATAAATTAGATTTTATTAAAATAGTATAAATTTATATTAAAATAGAAAAACATTATTTTAAATTGTAATAATCATTCACAATATTAGGCTACAGTTTTTTTTCTGTATTTTTGTTCAAATAAATGCAGGCTTGATGAGCATAAGACACTTTCATAATGCTGTATAATTATCAAAAATGGTAATATAATAAAGTCCTTTCACCTCACCATTTCGCCAGCCTACACTTCACATGATAGGCCTGTAGGTGGCACTTGGGCTTAAATAACTATGATAGTTTCATCAAATAGTAAACGGTGTATATCATACATAAATATAAGTGAACTGAATAGCCTACTGATTACCATTATTGGAGTTTTAGGGCTGCACGGTTTTGTGCAGTGCTTTTAGCATACATTTTGTAATTTGTATGTAATGTGATTTATAAAATGAGACAAACCACGGATCCAGATCGCTCCACAAATAAGTCTGTCCCATGTAATTTTCAACCAATTTATGAAAAAGAACAGAAAATAACCGCTCCACTTCAGGTATTTGAACTTCTCGTGCCAGATCATGATTGGTTGGTGTATTATACGACAAACGGGCATTGATGAATTATGTAGTATTCTGAAATATATAATATGTGGATTTTTAATTAAATCGACACACTAGCTTTGATTATTGATGAAAAATGTTTAAAATACTGTTTAGTTTATTTTTTCCTTCCGTCGACCCATAGGCACTCACTGAAAGAACCATGGCTCCAGAGCCTCGGTTTCTGAACAGACTGTGGAATATCAGTCGAGCAAAACGCACGAGACCCATAGCAACGCCTCAGATTGACAGATATGTGAAAATAAACAGGAATTTTCCGACTTTTGAGCGATTAGTTACTGTTTTGTTCAAATTGTCATGTTAATTAGAATTCAAATGCATTTTGTTTTATTTACCTTGTTTTATTTGTCTGAGAGGGGCACTTTTGAATAATTTTGAAAAAGGGCAGGGGCTCGAGCCCCCAAAGCCCCACCTTCTGCACGTGCCTGCCTGAGAGCAGCGCATAGTTCAGTACAAATAACAGTAATATGAATATTGAGTAACGTTATTCCTGCCCTGAGAGCAGCGCATAGTTCAGTAAAAATAATATGAATATTGAGTACTCCTGCCCTGAGAGCAGTGCATAGTTCAGAAAAAATAACAGTAATATGAATATTGAGTACTCCTGCCCTGAGAGCAGCACATAGTCCAGTAAAAATGACAGTAATATGAATAATGAGTAATGTTACTCCTGGCATAGTTCAATAAAAATAACAGTAATATGAATATTGAGTGCATAGTTCAGTACAAATAACAGTAATATTAATATTGAGTAACGTTAGTCCTGCCCTGAGAGCAGTGCATAGTTCAGTAAAAATAACAGTAATACGGACCTGTTGGTACTCCTGCCCTGAGAGCAGTGCATAGTTCAGAAAAAATAACAGTAATATGAATATTGAGTACTCCTGCCCTGAGAGCAGCGCATAGTTCAGTAAAAGAACAGTAATATGAATATTGAGTACTCCTGCCCTGAGAGCAGCATAGTTCAGTAAAAGAACAGTAATATGAATATTGAGTACTCCTGCCCTGAGAGCAGCGCATAGTTCAGTAAAAGAACAGTAATAGGGACCTATTGAGTACTCCTGCCCTGAGAGCAGTGCATAGTTCAGTAAAAATAACAGTAATATGAATATTGAGTACTCCTGCCCTGAGAGCAGCGCATAGTTCAGTAAAAGAACAGTAATAGGGACCTATTGAGTACTCCTGCCCTGAGAGCAGTGCATAGTTCAGTAAAAATAACAGTAATATGAATATTGAGTACTCCTGCCCTGAGA
Source organism: Onychostoma macrolepis (assembly GCF_012432095.1). Lineage (NCBI taxonomy): Eukaryota > Metazoa > Chordata > Actinopteri > Cypriniformes > Cyprinidae > Onychostoma > Onychostoma macrolepis. Next base: position 580,600 of record NC_081158.1, on the reverse strand, counting down.
GCAGCGCATAGTTCAGTAAAAAGAACAGTAATATGAATATTGAGTACTCCTGCCCTGAGAGCAGCACATAGTTCAGTAAAAAGAACAGTAATATGAATATTGAGTACTCCTGCCCTGAGAGCAGCGCATAGTTCAGTAAAAAGAACAGTAATAGGGACCTATTGAGTACTCCTGCCCTGAGAGCAGTGCATAGTTCAGTAAAAATAACAGTAATATGAATATTGAGTACTCCTGCCCTGAGAGCAGCGCATAGTTCAGTAAAAAGAACAGTAATATGAATATTGAGTACTCCTGCCCTGAGAGCAGCACATAGTTCAGTAAAAAGAACAGTAATATGAATATTGAGTACTCCTGCCCTGAGAGCAGCGCATAGTTCAGTAAAAAGAACAGTAATAGGGACCTATTGAGTACTCCTGCCCTGAGAGCAGTGCATAGTTCAGTAAAAATAACACTAATATGAACATGGAGTACTCTTGCCCTGAGAACAGTGCATAGTTCAGTAAAAAGAACAGTAATATGAATATTGAGTACTTCTGCCCTGAGAGCAGTACTAATGCTAATGCTAACTGACTGATGAAATGTCACAGAGATTTGAACTAGTTATGTTGTCGCTCATATCGGTTTCACAGATAGCACGGTAGCATTGGAAAAGCATGTTTTACTCCAGTTACCTCATTAGCAGCTTTGGTGCGATCGACTGATGAAGCAGTCTAATGAAAATGCATACTATTTGTTCTGTGCATCTTTGTTCGCTAATTATCTCACTAAAGGTTTGAGATGGGGTTTTTTTTTTGTTTGTTTGTTTGTTTCATTAAAATACATGGTAAATTCACTTACCTTGTTATAAATGCCTCCCACGAAGCGTAACGTATCTGTCTGATGTATTCCCTCCTCCACACACACGCACGTTCAAATTTCCTGACCCCGCCTCTGCTTCAATTTCATTGGTTGAATCTGTGAACCAATCATTTTCCTTTCTGCCCTCAGAACATGTTTGAGAAAGTAAAACTTCCATCTGCGTAACACACTGCGCCGCCAGGGACTCAAATCCTGCAGTGCCAGACGTGTCCCCCTGCTTAAGCCAGTACATGTCCGGGCCCGTCTGAAGTTTTCTAGAGAGCATTTGGATGATCCAGAAGAGGATTGGGAGACTGTCATATGGTCAGATGAAACCAAAATAGAACTTTTTGGTAAAAACTCAACTTGTCGTGTTTGGAGGAGAAAGAATGCTGAGTTGCATCCAAAGAACACCATACCTACTGTGAAGCATGGGGGTGGAAACATCATGCTTTGGGGCTGTTTTTCTGCAAAGGGACCAGGACGACTGATCCGTGTAAACAAAAGAATGAATGGGGCCATGTATCATGAGATTTTGAGTGAAAACCTCCTTCCATCAGCAAGGGCATTGAAGATGAAACGTGGCTGGGTCTTTCAGCATGACAATGATCCCAAACACAGCGCCCGGGCAATGAAGGAGTGGCTTCGTAAGAAGCATTTCAAGGTCCTGGAGTGGCCTAGCCAGTCTCCAGATCTCAACCCCATCGAACATCTTTGGAGTCCGTGTTGCCCAGCGACAGCCCCAAAACATTACTGCTCTAGAGGAGATCTGCATGGAGGAATGGGCCAAAATACCAGCAACAGTGTGTGAAAACCTTGTGAAGACTTACAGAAAACGTTTGACCTCTGTCATTGCCAACAAAGGGTATATAACAAAGTATTGAGATGCAATTTTGTTATTGACCAAATACTTAATTTCCACCATAATTTGGTGGCTGACTAAATACTTTTTTTGCCCCACTGTATTTGGAATCAATTACAAATAACATGCATTTAGGTGGTCGAAAACATTACATTTAATTCACGCTTAAGTGTATTGTTAACTGACATTAAAGTATATTTTAGTTAACATTAATTGCTTGTCAGTACATTAGTACATGTGCACTAATGAGAAGGATTCTTCTCAGATGTTAACTTTAAGTTCACTTACTGCAGTTGAACAATGGAGAGGCGGACTCGGGTTGCAGCCTTCTCTTTGTTCATTCATTCAAGCAGGCGCACGCTGCTGACGTCACACACACACCAGTCTCGCTCAGAAGCGTCTCCTCTTTCATCCACAGCAATGGAAAAGATTAAATAACTTGGTTTATGCTCACAATTTAGATTCATCTGCCCGCATTCTCCACCAATATTATGTAGGGTTTGACATGTAAATAATTTAATTTAGCTCAAAGAGTCGGCAGCGATTTACTGAACGAACTGTATAACATTACTTCTGCACTGGATATTCAAATCCAAAATATAGTGAAAACCACTTAATAAGCACAGTAACAAGATCGGCAGATTAAGACATTAACTTGTAAGCACAAAACACAAGATACTTCTCTTTTGAATATAATTAAGACTTTATTTATATAAACCTAAGACATAAACTAATCTAACACATGAACACATGCATTCACACATTCACATGTTGCAGAGAGAGAGAAAGGATGAGTTTAGAGAATGAGAAAGTGAAATCCCAAGTTTATAGCAATATGTTCTATTGCATAGACCTGAACAAACCATCGATCACTTAATTAACCCTCGCACTGAGTTTCTCAATGAGGCTAAAATTTATATTAAATGCACCAGTTCAGTTAGACCTGAAGGTACTTGCTTGCGTTGCCTTTGTGTTACAGGGATTCCCTTCTGTCGTTGTCGTTGCAGGAAAGGGGTTTTCCCGAGTTGGTGATTGGCTGGAAGTTCAGTAGTCTTTGAAGTGATGTCTTGGGAAGCCAATGGTTGGGCGTTGGCCGAGGATGGTTTTGGAGTCAGCTGCTGGTTGAAGTTTGAAGCGGGTGCAGTCGGAGCTAGACTTTGCGGCAAACTTAACTTTTGAACACGAGACTCAACGGAAAGAAAAGAAACTAAAGTAAAAGAATAAAATGAGTAACGAGACTAGGTGGTTTTTCCTCTCATCGTGGTGTTAAGTAGCAACTGGCCGGTAGGCCAGAGCACGCTCAAAGTGCACTAAAAAGCAGCGTCAAAACGCGTTTTGATGGTGTCCTGAGTTTTTAAACTCGGCTTCTTGACACATCCCATTTGGTGTCTTGACCGATTAGATAGGCTATTTTCTCAGCTAGGGTTGTTCCTTCCATCATAAATCAGCATGTTATCAGTCACATGGTCCGAATTTTACACATTCTTGCAAAGTATACTTTTGGATGTGATTTTTATAACCAGAATATGATACATTTGACAAAGAATCAATTGGAAGAAACGTTTCAAGCTAGAAATGTCAAACTCATACATACCAAACACGAATAAACCTTAAAGTCATTCAATAGTTATTAAAAAGACATACATAATATTAGGGGTGACCCCAAATAGTCGACGATTTGATGCTTCGATTCGAGGAGCCTGATTTGACTCCCAATCTCTTATGATCATGCCATTTTGGCTATATGGGGGTGCTCAATGTCTAATTTCACATAAAACTACCGGTTTTCTCCCAATAAGTTAATATACAGCCTATTATGATAATGCTGTAAATAAGAATCTGAAAAGAAAAAAAAGCTTTAAATAAATATTTTAACGTGCGTGAATAAATCCAACCACCCCTATAGATTTAAGTTTCACTTTCCATAATCCGTGACCGACAGAGGAGCATCTTGGTGGCAGGGATTTAAAACTTTAACAAGACTCAAACTGACGCAGAGTGAAAGACTGGATTTTTTTCGATCTGGTAGTATACAAGTGATTTCAAAACATTTCAGCTGGTTTATATATATCGTGTATATATTATTTATCTCGTATAAGATGCATTTGGTTGATTCGCTGCAGTAAAATGCTTTATTGAAAAGTGATTATCTCTTTAGTGCGCAGCGAGAGCAGGACAAACAACTATGCAGAATAGTAATAACTATGACTGGGACTGTCATATACACATAACATTATAATGAGGACATTATTATAATAAAACACAATTTTTAGAGTTTAGTTCCCGTGTTTCTGCACGTTGTTGTGTGAAGAACGCGTCCACAAAAGGAGTTCAGAGCCGCGCAGACACGTTCATGCATCGGGGCGTTTTGTGCATATAGCCTATAAGTTGTTATATTAACGTTATGTTATATAAATAATGAAGCGTATTTTATATGAGATAAATTAGTTAAATCCCATTGATTAAAAACCTTCTATCAAATGCTTCATTCTACTGGTCATTCAGCTCGCGCAGCTCAAAACAGAAATGCAGAACATTAATAACTGTCATATACATAACGTTATAATGAGAGCACTATTGTAAAAAATGTTGTGAATTCTTAGGGTTTCGCTGACGTTTAATGTTAACTATCTTTTAATCAAAACATAAAACATTATTCACTCCATTTGTATCTGCGAGGCATCCATTACACATTTTCCCTGTGTATTAATGTCAGTATTTATGACTGTCGAATGTCTGACTTGACTCTTGGTAAGAGTCTTGACTCTTGGTATTTTGCCCCACCCCCAAACATATGATTCGACTATCAGTCGACTATCGGCATGATTCGACTATGAAAATCCTTAGTCGGGGACACCCCTACATAATATGTGCTTAAAACATGATAGTCTAATATGGGGGTTTCATACATAATATAGTGTTATGTCTAGAAATGTCCTTTTAGGATGATTTTATATGCATATGAAAAAGAAAGTCTCTGTGTAGTTCTATGTAGGACATAGGGACATGTTCGGTGAAGACCAGAGAGAGGTTAAAAGGTCTCCTAAAGATTTTCAGTCTCAGTCTTTGTCTTGTATGGGTGGGGGAAAAGTCAGTCTAAAGAAGCTCGTGATTTCTCTTGTGGAACACATGTGATGGCCATCTCTTTGACCATTAATCTTGATTATCTGCCCCAAATTTGACGATCTCCTTCCTGCGTTGGACTTATCAATAAGTGTTCTTTTGTCTTAATGTTGCAAGCTGTTCTGTGAAAGAGGCTTGTTGGTTAGGCTTCCTTCAGAGGTTGGAGCTAGGAATCTGATTTATGACGTTGTTTCTTGGGGCCTCTTCTGGAATTTCGGCTCCTCATGTTTCGATGTTCTGATCGAATCTTAAATTTGTCTGACTCGTTCTGATCCTACAGTATATTTTTTGTGTACTTTGTTATAGACTAGATAGATAGGCCACTGTTGATAATCAAGGAATTATCATAAACAGGTACAGTTGTATTATTATTATTTTTCTGCTTAACGTTTATAGGAAATAGGAATGTTCATTTCAGTTATTTTATTACTCCTAACCCGACGGTCGTTAAGCTATATTAACCGTTACAGACAAGTTTATGTTAAATTAAAATTAAATTTAATTTAAATTGATAGGTGGCTTTGACCCATTAAAAATACCTAAATTTGTTTTCCAGGGATTAATTTTATACATGCAAAAAGCAGCATAAACAACATGAACGTGAGGATTCACATGCCACGCACCTGCAGTGCTTCTGCGACCGGAGAAAAACATAAGCTATTATAGGCCTACATAAAAGAAAAGGCCCATATGCAAGATATATTTTTTCTAAATAATTAATGAATTAACAAAACGAAAGAAAAAAACCTGCAACAATTAGCAGCCTATATGCAGAATTTCGGTTCATTTTTGCGATGCACTCTTGAGAAAGCGGCAGTTTGTTTCCTTTATTTCACAAAAGTAGCCTACGTTTTGTTTTTTATTGTGAATGTACACAAATAAAAGAAATATTTTGAATAGTTTTGAATAATGTCTTACTCTTATATGACCACAAATGAAGGACTAGGCTAATGTAAGTTGTTTCCACTTTTACAAGAGGGGGAAAAAAACAACAACAAAAAAACAAGCAATCCTGCTGGCGCCTCAAGCGTGCAGTTAAGCATAGCCTACTGACTCGACAAGCCTGTTCATAATAAAATACAGTCAGCCAAAAATATTGAAGAAACATGAAAAAATATTTCATTTCCCCTCACTCCACAACAAATCCTTTAAATTTAACGGTAGAGAGAACTCGGAGTAAAACAAGAATAAAAATATAAGAAGCTGACAAGCCAAAACGAATTAATTTAAACTTTTGTACTTCACGTTCCAATATATAAACGGTGCTTTAACGTGAGCAACACCATGAACACGGAAGCTGCCAATAGGCTAATTCTGTCATGTGACACCACATTTATTTGCGTTAAAGCCCCTTTTCTCGACAAAAAGTGTTTCCAAACAAATTTTTGCGACATTTGAAGTATCGATATGGAGTATGCGCTAAAGTTAAACGGAAAAATATTTTGTCGACACATGAGAAATTTAATCGATAATTGGCATTTCCATCAGCTATATAGTAAATATTTTGAAGCGCTAAATATTTTTCGCAAAAAAAACCTTCGATGGAAACCTGCTTACTGACACCCTTCACAAGGAGGGTAAGCCACAAACATGCATTGCCAAAGAAGCTGGCTGTTCACAGAGTGCTGTATCCAAGCATGCTAACAGAAAGTTGAGTGGAAGGAAAAAGTGTGGGAAAAAAAAGATGCACAACCAACCGAGAGAACCGCAGCCTTATTGTCAAGCAAAATCGATTCAAGAATTTGGGTGAGCTTCACAAGGAATGGACTGAGGCTGGGGTCAAGGCATCAAGAACCACCACACACAGATGTGTCAAGGAATTTGGCTACAGTTGTCGTATTCCTCTTGTTAAGCCCCTCCTGAACCACAGACAACGTCAGAGGCGTCTTACCTGGGCTAAGGAGAAGAAGAACTGGACTGTTGCCCAGTGGTCCAAAGTCCTCTTTTCAGATGAGAGCAAGTTTTGTATTTCATTTGGAAACCAAGGTCCTAGAGTCTGGAGGAAGGGTGGAGAAGCTCATAGCCCAAGTTGCTTGAAGTCTAGTGTTAAGTTTCCACAGTCTGTGATGATTTGGGCTGCCATGTCATCTGCTGGTGTTGGCCTATTGTGTTTTTTGAAAACCAACGTCACTGCACCCGTTTACCAAGAAATTTTGGAGCACTTCATGCTTCCTTCGGCTGACCAGCTTTTTAAAGATGCTGATTTCATTTTCCAGCAGGATTTGGCACCTGATCACACTGCCAAAAGCACCAAAAGTTGGTTAAATGACCATGGTGTTTGGTGTGCTTGAGTGGCCAGCAAACTCATCAGAGGAAAATGAGAAACAAGAGACCAAAAAATGCAGATGAGCTGAAGGCCACTGTCAAAGAAACCTGGGCTTTCCAGAAGGCCAACAATTCACTAAAAATGTTTTTTTTTATTGGTTTTATGAAGTATTCTAATTTGTTGAGATAGTGAATTGGTGGGTTTTTGTTAAATGTGAGCCAAAATCATCACAATTAAAAGAACCAAAGACTTAAACTACTTCAGTCTGTGTGCACTGAATTTATTTAATACACGAGTTTCACAATTTGAGTTGAATTACTGAAATAAATGAACTGAATTCTAATTTATTGAGATACATTTCTATCACTAGGGGTGCATAAATGTTCTTTTAGAGGTACAAACAAGAAGGTACAAAAATGTACCAAAGTTCCAAGGTACATTGCTGTACCCTACTAGGGTATACCTTTATACCTTTTTAGGTACATTCCTGTACCTTAACATGCGTACGCCTCTCTCTGATTATTAAAATCTGTGCAGCTGAATGGTTTCAGATCACTGCCTTGTAAATGAACCCTAATTAATGTCATTAACATATAAAATAGCACCAGTCAACTGTAGCATATTTGCTCTAAGTGAGATGAACATAATTAATCATAACGGGTTGTTATCAATTATATATCCATCTTCAGAAATTAACAGTAGCATTAATAGTACAATAAAATGATTAGTTTGTCCGCAGCACGGATAGTTTGTCGTCTATTGACTCTAAGGAAAATTATTTCTCTGGCCACGAAAAATAATTTCCTTACTGATACATTGCTCCCCGAGCATGTAACAAGACCGGACGTTAAAGTGACCTCGTTCTGAGAGCAGCAGACACAGACAACCAAGTGTGAATACATATGGATGTTTATTAAACTACACTACAGGGGAACATGCAACATCGAACTAGACACAGACATACACACATTAAACATAGATGCCAACGCAAGGAAGGCATGGAGAGAGAGGGAGAGAGAGAAAGAGCACATTCTTAGTACACGATATAGCTACAGAAGAGTCGAGCTTTAAATAGGAAAATTATCGAAACTCTTTGGTCATTTTTGAGCGAGATGCTAATGGTCTAATCTGATTCAATGATCTATGCTAAGCTAAGTTAAAAGTGCTACCCCCAGACCCGGAGATCGGCTGAATGGATTCGAAAACGGTAAAACTCAAATATTTAATTCTAGGGGAGTTGTAAAATGATCCTATTTTCAAAAAAAGTGGAGTGTTCCTTTAAGGTCGTGTGATTGGCAGTGTGGGTCATACAGTTCTCTTAAACAGTGCTCTTAAAATAAAGGTACATAAAGACTGCTTTACTTCAAATCTTGTCAAATCTTTTCTTCTCAAAATAGACTAATGTGAATCATTCATCCATCTCAACAACATTCACAGGACCTTAAGACACATTATACAGATGCACGAAACGGAAAACAACAACAAAAAAACACCAGGGTGTTCATCACAGTAAGACAATCTATCGGTAACACTTTAGAATACTGTTTCTTACTTACTGCATAACTAATAAGGAATTATTGTAGAACTAACAGGTAATTATTCATTAACACTATTAACATTAGAACAGGCCTACTGTTTCAGGTTTGAAATAAGTCCTGCAGAATTATTTGATAATTCTTTATTAATTACTAATGGGTTACCTGTATTTTCGACAGTCCTTGCCTTACATTCAGCAACTGAATTAATGGTAATATGGTATATGCTGAGGAGGCACACATACAGACCTGTAGACCTGAGCTGTGTTTACCAAGAGCGCCAATATCATTGCCGCTCTCATTACGGCTCCGGATGTGAAACTTCACATACTTAGTCGAGCCAGGCTCCATCGCTGTGACACGGCGGGATTTAATACGTTCCCATAGCAATGTAGAGTGACCGAATTGAAGGGGAACGCTCTCGGTTACTAACGTAACCTCGGTTCCCTGAAATTAGGGAACGAGACATTGCTCTTATTCCCGTGTCACCGAGCTCAGGATCTTGGAATGCCAAGTTGCTTCAGTCAAAGATTCTGAATGGATGACGTACAAGCACTGCCTTATATAGAGTGTGATTCAATAAGGCTTCAGTAGTATTCGAGGAAAAGGTATTTCCCGTAGCAATGTCTCGTTCCCTCATTTCGGGGGAACCGAGGTTACGTTAGTAACCGAGAGCGTTTTCTCTTCCTCTTCTCTAAAGCAGCACAGCATGGCCTCGCCCCCTTCCTTACATGTTCCCGATGGCGGGGTTTATCTGGGTCCATGACGTATCAGCCCCGGGAAGTAGTTCGTTGTAGTCCCTTACCAGCCGTTTTTGTAGGCATTAAACTTCCAGAATTTTAAAAGATGATATCTCTGTTTGCATTGAACTTTCAGCGCTGCAACTTTGCAGATATTGTTTATGCTCAAACAGCAATATTACACACTAACGTTAAAAAAGTGAAATTGCAATCAACCACCACTTTAACTAGTAGATAATTAATAGTAGTTCTTCAGGAGGTATGACAAAATGCATTAGTTATTGATTAGATAACACAATCATAAAATTGTATTACATACTGATTAGTTAACACATCTTCCTTAGTAGTTAACAGTAGTGAGTTAAGTGTTAATGAATAATTATCTGTTAGTTCTTCAATAATTCCTTATTAGTTATGCATATTAGTTAAGAAACAGTATTCTAAAGTGTTACCCATCTATCAAAGGAAAAAAAATAAAAATCAGGGCTGTTGCTATTGTCCTTAGGATTGAGAATCATGTAAACATCACACCTAGAGCACAATGGGCAAAAAAAATACTTTTTTTTTTTTTTTACTTTCTTATACTATGTCATATGATTTCAAGGAACAAGACATTGTTTAATACTGACAGGCACGTACACACATAGACATCAAAGGGGGCTTGGTGCTCAACACAGCAGTGTAGCACACATTGTTCGTCACATCACAAACAGGCAGAGAGCTTCTGCTTCCTGCTTCCTGCTTCCTGCTTCCTGCTTCCTGCTTCGCATTCCAGTTGTGTTTGTCTTGGTGTGGAGATGAGTGGTGATGAATAAAAGACTAAGCTACCTGTGCCTTGAATTTGCAGCTAATTATTCAAAAGACAAAAGGCAAATATACTGAATTTGTCGTGCTAACATACATGACTCATGAGTTACCATGTAATAAGTTAGCTAAAGTTTAGCTTAGGCAATATATCATGGGCATATACATTTCAATAACACAGAAAGAATTAAAACAATGTATTGTCTTGTGCAAAATAAACAAATTATTAGTGAAAATATGTCCCTCTCCTTTGTGCAGTCATTTATTCAAAATATATACTTGAAACTAGTGGCATAGAAAACATGCACATTGTGGCTTAGTTTCCTTTGTTGATGCCTGTTCTTGTGATAAAATTAGTGAATGCTAAAGAAGACCATGGTCTCCATGTGAACTGATTTGCATCTGTTGAAAAATGAAACAACATCAAACAACTGGGTGAGTGTGAGGGAATTAAAATAAATTACATGAAATTAAGTCAGAGTTGTGTTAATATATTTAAGTTAACGAGAGAGCAAGAGAGAGATTAAAGTTAGCTCTGTGAGTCTGTGCATCTCTCTATAGAGAATGGGAATGTGTCGTCACAGTGGCAATGCATTCTGGGAATTTAGGTCACGGGAGCTAAAGCGGAGACTGGATAATATAGTGAATGTAGACGTTGATATTATTTAATGTTTATATTATTCTACTTAAGATCGCGTTGGAGTGGTTAAGTCTTCACTACAGTGACACTGATATAGGCTAACTGCTAAAACACTTTGGTTAGAGTAGCAAAACCATGGCTATTTTTTAAAGGGGAGAATACATAGCTAGATTTCAAACAGTGGATCCATTTGTCATTGTTATATATCGTCATATTGCCCAGTAAAACTGCTCAGTGTAAAGAATTAAGCCATTATAGAGGTAACAGAACTTGCAAGAAGCTGCTTTGAATAAAGCAAAAAAAATAAAAAGCAAAAGAGGAAAACGTCTGCGGAACGATAAGGCAAGAAGTAGGACCCGTGTAAATATCGTATCAGCTTTCCAGCGCTGGATAGGGTTAGGTACCGAAACCCGGTACCTATGTACTAGAACCGAATCAGAACGCAGATTTCAGTGCCTCATTTCGGTGCCATTCCTGAGCGATCGATTAAAATATTTGTCCTTTGTTTCTCTGAAACGAACATAAGAAGCATCATCACCGGCACCTCACGTGAAAAATTATTTCCGACTGAGAAAATGCACGTGAACTCAAGTCAGAAAGCTCTAATAATACAAGTCCAACAAATCTCTGTAGTAACGCAGCGTGCTGTTTTCACATTCCGACTTAAAAGCACAACTCGGGGAATGAGAGCATCCGAGAGCGCGTGAATGCAGAAATTACTCACTCTGGACGGCGGCAGGTAGCCCTCCATTAACTAGCTAAGCTAAACATGCTTAAATTAAAATGCCTAAAGCTAAAATTCTCTTGTATTCACGTTTTTAAACCTGTTGTCCAACGAAGAGAACATTATAACCTTTTTAGTCCACAACACCAGTTAAATGCTTCCTTTTGTGATCTGATGTAGCTTCTTGTCACAGAATGAGGCAGAAAATATGTTCCATAGACTACTAATACATCGATTGGCAATGGATTATGAAAATACCAGAGATGGCTTGAATAACACCGATAAACTATACATTGTCGTAGTCGAGTGTTTATTGTATATGTTTATATCTTGTTTACTCCGTTACATCCATAGCAATGCATTTGTCCATATTGGGGATTTCCTGGAGCTTCATGAGTTCCGCTACTTCTGTGACTGGATATGTGGATTTTTTGCGCGAGGGCGCCCTCTGGCGTCCAGTATGAATGAAAAAGACATCATGTGTTTAGTGCTAATGGCCAATCCAATTATTAATTGTTAATTTTTATTTATTTTTTATTATTTTTAAGTATCGGTTCAGGCACCGGTACCGTTTTAAAAGTATCGATTTGGCACCGGTATCGAAAAAAACCCAAACGATACCCAACCCTAGCGCTGGAGAGAACTCAAGGAACAGGAAAGCCTGCGATCGGACGCCGAGGTTGCTCTTCCCGATAGGTGAGTAACACTGTGTTTACGTGCCGCACCACAACAGCTAAAGCCTGCCTACACTGGACGCGTGTATTTTAGGCGAGAACGTAGTTGTTTAAAACTCAAATCTGCGGTTTATTTATAAAAACAGCGCCTATTTGAAAATGTGCTTCGCCGATTTCGGCTCCACGCGATCACCGGGCGCTCAGTGCTCATTTATCCCGAAGAGAGAAGCATAACCTCGGCTAGTCCTTCTGACATTTGCCGCTGACTCTGATGTCTCTATAGTGGTTAAACATAAGATATAATTTGCTTTGGGTAAATCTAACAGGTAATCTTTGGTCTTTATTCTATTGTTCTATTAATATGTTAAAATGAAAATGAAAACAGGCAATGTTTGTTATAATATTTCGTTCCATTGTAATGTATGTACATTCCCTGAACTACATTTCTGCGGCTATTAATGTTTAAATGAAAACGAAAAGAGGCAGTGGTGTTTGATATATTTCATCTGTAAATACAGTGAGGAAGATTGCAGTAGCCAAGGCGAACTGACTGACGTTATCAAGTACACTGCTATTTGCAGAATTACCAGACTTGCGTCGTTCCATCAGCGGGAGTTCACACTCCTGAGTCTAACTCGTGAAGTGTGAACTACCGAGGATACAAGTCCGAAATTTGCGTACTTGGTATTGAGAAACACGCCCAGACCTAACATTAAGTCACCAGACTATTTGCCTAATCTTCTCGGTAGTTTAGACCACGATGGAAACGCAGACAGCAACAGGTCTGGGGAAAAAAGTTCCTGGGACATATTGTTCCAGGTAATTTTGGTGGAAAAGCAGCTTATGTTTCATAGAACTAATCGTTGCTTGGGTTGTGTAGGCTACGTATATGTGGGGCGAGACCCTTTTGGGATGGGGCGTGTTTGTTTTGGTGATTACAAATATCAACGTTGGCTTCCAGAAATCGCTTACACCGGCCGTGTAAAGGGCTATGGCAAATGATTTAAAGGGAGCCTTAACCACTACAACGCGATCTTAAGTAGAATAATATAAACATTAAATAATATCAACGTCTACATTCACTATATTATCCAGTCTCCGCTTTAGCTCCCGTGACCTAAATTCCCAGAATGCATTGCCACTGTGACGACACATTCCCATTCTCTATAGAGAGATGCACAGACTCACAGAGGTAACTTTAATCTCTCTCTCTCTCGTTAACTTAAATATATTAACACAACTCTGACTTAATTTCATGTAATTTATTTTAATTCCCTCACACTCACCCAGTTGTTTGATGTTGTTTCATTTTTCAACAGATGCAAATCAGTTCACATGGAGACCATGGTCTTCTTTAGCATTCACTAATTTTAGCACAAGAACAGGCATCAACAAAGGAAACTAAGCCACAATGTGCATGTTTTCTATGCCACTAGTTTCAAGTATATATTTAGAATAAATGACTGCACAAAGGAGAGGGACATATTTTCACTAATAATTTGTTTATTTTGCACAAGACAATACATTGTTTTAATTCTTTCTGTGTTATTGAAATGTATATGCCCATGATATATTGCCTAAGCTAAACTTTAGCTAACTTATTACATGGTAACTCATGAGTCATGTATGTTAGCACGACAAATTCAGTATATTTGCCTTTTGTCTTTTGAATAATTAGTTGCAAATTCGAGGCACAGGTAGCTTAGTCTTTTATTCATCACCACTCATCTCCACACCAAGACAAACACAACTGGAAAGCGAAGCAGGAAGCAGGAAGCAGGAAGCAGAAGCTCTCTGCCTGTTTGTGATGTGATGAACAATGTGTGCTACACTGCTGTGTTGAGCGCCAAGCCCCCTTTGATGTCTATGTGTGTACGTGCCTGTCAGTATTAAACAATGTCTTGTTCCTTGAAATCACATGACATAGTATAAGAAAGTAAAAAAAAAAAAAAGTATTTTTTTTGCCCATTGTGCTCTAGGTGTGATGTTTACATGATTCTCAATCCTAAGGACAATAGCAACAGCCCTGATTTTTTGTTTTTCCTTTGATAGATGGGTAACACTTTAGAATACTGTTTCTTAACTAATATGCATAACTAATAAGGAATTATTGAGGAACTAACAGATAATTATTCATTAACACTTAACTCACTACTGTTAACTACTAAGGAAGATGTGTTAACTAATCAGTATGTAATACAATTTTATGATTGTGTTAAGTAACAGTTATCTAATCAATAACTAATGTATTCTGTCATACCTCCTGAAGAACTACTATTAATTATCTACTAGTTAAGGTTCAAGAAAAATAACTATGAAGTAACTACTAATGAACATTCATACACAATTACATTGAGTTGTGACCCTTTCATATATCTATATATCTAGTAGTAATAGTATGAAAATGGGTCTGGCGATCTCCGGGTCTGGCGGTAGCACATTTAGCTTAGCTTAGCATAGATCATTGAATCAGATTAGACCGTTAGCATCTCGCTCAAAAATGACCAAAGAGTTGCGATAATTTTCCTATTTAAAGCTTGACTCTCCTGTAGCTATATCGTGTAATAAGACCGACGGAAAATGAAAAGTTGCGATTTTCTAGGCCGATATGGCTAGGAACTATACTCTCATTCTGGCGTAATAATCAAGGAACTTTGCTGCCGTACCATGGGTGCAGCAGGCACAATGATATTACGCAGCACCTGAAAGTAGTCCCCAGCTATATCTAAGCTAAGCTAAAAGTGCTACCGCCAGACCTGGAGATCGGCTGAATGGATTCGAAAACGGTAAAACTCAATTGTTTAAGGAGAGTTGGAAAATGAGCCTATTTTCAAAAAAAGTGGAGTGTTCCTTTTAAATAAAGCACCTGCCCAGATAGCAGACCAACACTGAATCAATGTTGATGCATCAATCAAATTATCATTGAATCAATGTTGAAGTTTATCATTGATTTTTCATCAGGTTTGCACCCTGGAATAATGTTATTTCAACGATGAAAAATCAATCAAGATGGTCATAAAATCAACATTTCTTCAACGTAAATTAAATCACTTATTTAACATTGAATCAACATAGAAACATTATCAAATCAATCCTGCTTTTACTCCTTTCAGTCAGAGAACATGCAGGACTGCAATTAATATGGTTTTAAAATAAAAGTCACTCAAATAAACAACATCAGTCAGTTTACATGCAAAAATATTTATTTTTGCCCCTGCACTATTTGAACAGGAAATTAACATTATATTCAAGTAAAACATGTGATTCTTTAAAAAAAACACAAAAAAAAAAACACAACTTGGTGACTTCAAAACATATAGGCACGGATTCACAGACAGGGCTTAGCTTAAGCCAGAACTAGGCCTTAAATTAGGATACTTAAACAGCTTTATGCAATAAATGAACATTACTGGTGTGCATCTTGAGACAGGCAATGCCAATGACATTAAGATCTGTCAGAGCAAGTTATTTTCAGTTAAGACTGCTCAAACATGCATTTTAGTCTGGGACTAGCCTTGTGAAACTGGGAGACAGAGCTTAAAATACAATTTACATACAGAATATGGTCAAATGAATGACAAAGTGACTTAATTACATGGAACAGTTCATTCTGAATTTATAAAGCAAATGCCAGGAGAAGAGCCTGTAAAACTGACACATATAGGCCTAACAAATGCAAACTGCATCTGCAAAATGGAAGTAAATGCAAATGAAAACTCACCATCAAAGGCAGAAACACTAAAGTACTACAGACTGAAACATTACCAGTTTGCTGTTTAGGACTTGAAGCTTTCATGGATTGAAGCTACTTTTCTGATTAAAAAAAGATGTCTTTACTCCTCATTAAACGGATAGTCTGATGAACTCAGGGCTTTCCACCACAAGGCAATGCCCACAAGCCCTTCAGGACCACAACCGAGCCATTTCTGCACTGTCACAGCAGGCCTCCTCTTTCTCAACTTTCCCTTGTTGTTGTTAGGCATCTAAAGTATAAAAACAAACAGGATGTTAAAACTGCACAATGTTGTAAAACATGTGATTAGTAGTAGTAGTATATAACTGAAAGAAGGTGGGTCCAAAGTATTTGGAAATGTGACTTAATGTACTACAAAATTAAGTGCAAATTGAAATTTGATAAAAGGTTTACATTCAAGCTAAAACAAGGTTAATTCAAATTTAAGACTATTTAATTTTAATATAGAAATTAAGCACCTATAGACATACGTATTATTTTGAAACCCTTAATATAAAGCATTTTTCATGTTTGGAACAAATTCCTCACAGCAGCTCACTCTGTGCCCTCTATTTTTAAGATGTGCTTGTAATATCAAACTACTGTAGATTGATATAAATGGTAATGCCTCATTCTATATTGTTTATAAATTAAATATCATACAAACTCAAAGAGTATATAGTCAATATATAAATGTTCCAAATCTGTATGAGTTTCTTTCTTCTGTTGAACATAAAATAAGATATTCTGAAGAATGTTGGTAACCAGTTGACGGTAGCCATGAACTTCCATAGGATTTTTCTCTGTACAATGGAAGTCAATGGTTTCCGTCAGCTGTTGGGTTACCAACATTCTTCAACACATCATCTTTTGTAAAAAAAAAAAAAAAAAAAAAAAAACTGATACAGGTTTGGAACAACAGTTTTGAGTGAACTGATGGCCTGTTCACACCAAGGACGATAACACTAAAGATAACGATAAAGATAGAGTTCTAAACAGAAGATGAGTGTGCTTAGAATAAACAGATGAACAGTTATCTTTAAAGTTATCGCTCTTGGTCTGAACGGGCCTTAACCCTTAATAATCATATTAGGCCATTTTGCAATTCCTGTTTTTTTCTGTCTCCAAATTTAAGACCTCTTGAAAACATAACTAAGGCTTTTCTCATTCCATTTAAGATATTTAAGACTTTTAATGGATTTAAATTTGATCAAACTGAATTTAAGACCAAAGGACCCATGTGGAGACTTACCATGCACATCTTGGAGCCTGGTGTCTCTAAATGAGTTTTTTTGTTGTTGTTGTTCATGCTGATCTTTCGGTCTCCTACTGGCCAGTTCATCTGAGAAGCCAGCTCAATGGTTAGAGTACAGCCCAGCATCCTAATATAAGCCTCCACTGAAGCTCCTCCAACAGCAAAACAGCCAACATATAAGTGTCAGGAACATATATTTGCACAAAACATGGATAGGTTACAAAGAAATATCATGGGAATGTAGTTTCCATGTTGAATGAAAAACATGCTTTTATCAATAAATAAATAAATAAACAAAAATAAATAAATCTTAATGTAAATTACCATCACACATCTGTCATCTTCACTTTGAAGAATCCGCTGTGGTAGCCGCGTCTCATGAAACAGACCTCCAGACACTGGTTCAGCCAGTATTACAGTCACTTCAGAATAAACAATGGAAAAGCATTTTGAGAAAAAAAAACACAATATATCAACAACTTCTATGATACACAGCGTTCATTTTTCATAACCGTTAGTGTAGTTTCTCAGCTCCAGTCCTCAGGCCCCGCTCCCAGAATGTTACAGTTGAACGAACCAGGTGTTTTTAATTAGAGAGAAATGGCTTGAGGACGGGAGATGAGACTATAACTCTTTTACTATTTACTGCTGCAGCTTAAATAAATAGCTTAAAATGCCTCTTATTTCCCTTTACAAAATAAAAGATTGTATTAACATTAAGATGCTTTAAGACATATTTTGTACATTTAATAATGACTTGCCTTTTATTATTAACCTTGATCCAGGAGATTCTATCCTAGACCTAGATTTAAAAAGGTAAAAGTAAAAATTAAGAGTATGCAACACCTGTCACAGGTAACAATCAACAGAAATTCATTCTGACCTGATGTGAGCAAACCAAGGAGATGTCCCTCTGATGGGCTACAAAAAGGGTAAAATGAAGAATGAAAAACATAGCTTAAAACATTAGGTTAACCAAATATTGGCTGTAATTAGTTTTGTGTCTTCTTTACTGTTATACTGGAGAAAAAAAAAAAGTCACCCACACCTTGGATGACCTGAGGGTGAGTAAATTAACAGCAAATCTTCATTTTGGGGTGAACTATCCCTTTAAGGTGTTTCACAGGAGTACAGTAAAACAAAAGTAATATATAAAATTGTTCACATAACATAAAAATTACATAAAATCAATCAATGCAAGGTTTTCCCTCCCACGAAATCCAAATAAGGTCGATGACACGAATAAGTTTGTAGAAATATATATATATATTTTTTTTCAGGAAGAAAAGTCAAAATCGCGCTCAGCCTGCATGTGCTGTCACACACAGTGTTCAAACACACACATTACACTCTCACTGTTGTGTCTGGTAGGGTTTGGTGGAAAAACAAAGTGAAATATATTTAATAAATCCTTACCTCTGCCGTTCGTTGGTCTGGCTGTTTACTTTGCAGCTTGCAGTGGTTACAGCTCGTATGTTCACAATGGAGCGGTTCATAGAGTTTTATTTTGAACTTGCACTCAAAGTAATACAGTCGGTGCTTATGTCGAAGCACGGTTTTGGGACATTCTAAAACGCTTAATGTGGCTTAATGTTTTAAAACAGTGACATTGGAGGACTAAATTCGATAATAATAAATCCTGATAAAAATGATTAGGCTAGCATTAATAACCTTATTAATAATATTACTATTAATTAAGCAGAATATGAACGCAACGCCCTGCACGTTAAGACTTTTCTTCCCCATAGAAAACGCTTAAGGTAGGCTATAATGAATGGTTCATGCAACTCGTATGTTCACAATGGAGCGGTTCATAGAGTTTTTATTTTGAACTTGGACTCAAATAAATTAATAAGTCAGTGCTTAGTTCAAGGCACGGTTTTGGGACATAATAAAACTCTTAACGTGGCTTAATGTTTTAAAACAGTGACTTAGAGGACCAAATTCGATAAAGCTGATACAATTATTAGGCTAATATTAATAATTAATAATATTACTAAGCAGAATAGCCCAGAATATGAACGCAACGCCCTGCACTTAGCCTAAGCCTTTTCTCCCTTATAAAACGCTTAAGGTAGGCTATAATGAAAACGGTGATTTAAAAATACCAAATCCATTGCATTCATATTCTGGGCTATTCTCCTTTATTAATAGTAATATTATTAATAAGGTTATTAATATAAACCTAACAATTTTATTAGTATTTATTATTATCGAATTTGGTCCTAATGTCACTGTTTTAATACATTAAGCCACATTAAAGCGTTTTAGAATGTCCCAAAACTGTGCCTTGAACTATCCACTGTCTGACTGTATTTCTTTATACTTGAGTCAAAGTTCAAAATAAAAACTCTATGAACCGCTCCATTGTGAACATACGAGCTGCATGAACCTTTCATTAACCTACCTTTAGCGTTTTCTATGGGGAAGAAAAGGCTTAACGTGCAGGGCGTTGCGTTCATATTCTGCTTTATTAATAGGAATATTATGAAAAAGGTAATGTTAGCCTAATAATTTTTATCAGGATTTATTATTATCGAATTTAGTCCTCCAATGTCACTGTTTTAAAACATTAAGCCACATTAAGCGTTTTAGAATGTCCCAAAACCGTGCTTCGACATAACCCAGACAGCACACGTACGTCTGGCCGACGTCGGCCCGATGTACAAAATTTCGTCGGCACGATGTCGCTCAGGGATCGTTTGCTAATCGGCAATACGTCGCCGCGACGTCGGCCTCTGATCGGATATGCCCTCCGGCCGATGTTGGGACGACGCAGCTGTAAATCCCGGCCGCTCTGCGTGCACGCGGTTCACCGGCGTTTTGCTCATCGTTACGGACCACCTGCAGCTGCCGCCGCTGGTTTATAATAAAACAATACACACCACTCTCAAGAACAGCTGCAACTTTATTAATATTTTCATTTAACACATTACACATACAAATACATTTACCAGATGTTTTGATCAAAAGCGGATAATTCACGATTATTTGTAGTCTTTTGAAAATTAACCATGATTTTACCACAGCATTTGCAGTAAAACCATAGTAAACTCAAAATCAAACATAGTTTTACTACAATCACCATGGTTTAACTATGACTGTTGCAGTAAAACCATAGTAAGTACAAAATAACCATTACTGATTTTATTACCATGATTTCAAAAACTATGGTTACTATAGTCATAGTTACCAGTTTTACTGAAGTATTACTACAATATTACTATAGTAGAATATGACATCGAAACCGTGGTTTCAAAAAAAAAAAAAACACATGGTTACTATAATCATGCTTGCTACAGTTTTACTATAGTAAAACCATGGTTAAATATTGTATAAGTATAGCACTTTTCACAATACTTATAATTTCAAAGTAGGTTTACAGAATATGCATATTTCAAGGTTACAATTTAAAAACATCCTTTAATCAGCCAGAGGTGACTGAGACTCACTGGGGAAGACCATCTTCTGGCAACAAAATAATGTCCATATGACAGTAGTTCATAAAACAAGTCATGTGTTCTGTGCTGTCAGCATCGAAGGCTATCTTCATGGCAAAAACTGAGTTACAATAATACAACAGTTGCATAAACACAAATTAAAAACCAGGCAAACAATAAATAAGCAGTTAAAAATTTTAAATAGCATGATAAAAATTCTAAAATATTTTTATTTAAAGTCTCTATTTTTGTGTTCAGTTAAACATTATCCTTCAACATTATTAAAGGGTAAGTTCAACAATTTTCAGTCCATTTTGTATTGTTACAATGTTGGTAACATATGTAAAGAACAATGTTTATTCTTTCTCCAAGATACCCAGTGTATTTGTCAGCAAAACTGATGCAAAACAGCATTTTTTCATTTAGATGCTGCAAAAGTGTTTGTGTCATTTTGTCAAAACTCATTTCATTTTGCGTCATCTTGCGAAGTGCTGCTTACAAATAAAAGGGGACAAATAGGGTCCATATAACTCAGAGAAAGAGTAAATATTGTTCATTTACAGATATTACAGACGTTGCAATAATACAATAGCGGGTTGAAAATTGTCAAACTTACCCTTATAGGCAATATAAGGATAATATTTGTTTTGTGTGTCCAGTGTTTTGTGTGTCCATGTACAGTTGCCGTCATCTGTAGTCTTTGTGAGCGTTGGCATCTTCACAAGTGAGTTTGGATCCAAACTGGAGCTGGCTTCATCTCTAGTAACCTCGGGATGGGCATCCTAAGATAGAAACAGGAAATCAAAAGAAGAAAGTTTAGCATAGCTGCTGTTCATATTATTCAGACATATAACTGGAGTGCAAGGTTATCAGATGTGTTGTGTGAATACTTGGCTAAAACATGTATTTTAATGGACTACACATGCCACAGTATATTTAAGTGGGTGGAACATCATATTTGTAATTTACACTACTGTTAAATGTTTGGGGTCAGTAAGATTTTTTTACGTCTTTGAGAGAAGTCTCTTCTGCTCACAAAGGCTGCATTTATTTGATCAAAATGAAGTAAAAACTATTTAACAACAGTTTTCTGCATATTATGCAATGTAATTTATTTCTGTGATCAAAGCAGAACATTCATTACTCCAGTCTTCAGTGTCACATGATCCTTCAGAAATCATTCTGATACGCTGATTTGCTGCTCAAGAAACATTTCTGATTATTATCAATGTCAAATGCTGTACTGTTTTAAAACTTTATTCACCAAAGAATCCTGGAAAAATGAAGCAGCACAGCTGTTTTCAACGCTGATAAGAATCAGAAAATTAAATGATTTCTGAAGGATCATGTGACACAAAATTCAGCTTTATCATCACAGGAATAAATTATCTCTCCAAATATATTCAAATAGAAAACAGTTATTTTAAATTGTAGTAAATTGTAATAATTTCATACATTAAACTGTGGTTGGCATAAGAGACTTTCAAAACATAAAAAACAAAATAATCATACCAACCCAAACTTATGAAACAGTGTGTATGTTCGAGACTTTACTTACTAATCCTGCGGTTTATAGCATCTTGGTGATGTTGTCTTACAGGAGTTCACACTGACTCTGCTGGGTGCAGCAGGCCATCAGCACTGAAGAATCTAGGAACAAAACAAGCAATTTGACACAGAGCAAACAATATTTAGTTTGCAACTCCAGATTTATTAGAAGGAAACGAGCTAGAGCAGCAGTAAAATGCAGATAAAAGAAAGAATAATATATATAGCAATATAATAACATATACATATATAACTAATACTACTAATAATATAATCTTAAGATAACAGAATCTATGTTTTTAGTTTTAGGTCGAGTGTCACTTATGTTCAGATAAAATCTTACTAAACAAGTCTCTAGTTTTGTGTTCAGTTAAACATTATCCTTCAACATTATTAAAGGGTAAGCTAAAACATTTTCAGTCCATTTTGTATTGTTACAATGTTGGTAATATATGTAAAAGAACAATGTTTATTCTTTCTCCGAGATACCCAGTTACAAGCATTAGTGACAGAATCATCAGCCAATCAAATTTTGAAGTTCAATGACAGCCCGCCCTCTGGGTCTAGTGACGTGCCCAGTGCTACCCCCAGCATTATACCGCCCTTTTAGTGAGGGATTTCCAAGGTACGAAAGTGAAATTCAATGAAAAGAAAATGACAGCTGCAGTCATCGGCGCCTACACCAGATCTTGTTGCCTAGCTACTAAAAACACCTTTTCAAGGCGCTCTTTTGAAGACAAACGAGAATAACTGAGAAAGGAAGACCTACACCCAAACTGAATTCGCTAACAAAGGCCAGCAAAGTTTTTATGCGCCATTTCAAAGATTGCAACTATGAGTGCTATGAGTGGCTAACAGCTAGCACCGAGCACAAGTTATTTTGTTGACGTGTTTACTTTTTAATCCAAGTAAAGAGGCATGGAATGATAGACCCAGGGACTTTATTTACAAGTGACAGGTGAGTGCTTTATTATTTGATGAGTATTGTATCATGCACATTGTTATGGAGGTGTACATGGTGCGTTGATAATACTGTGGTGTGGTGTGTGGATGTCCAGCATTTGTACAGTTTTGCTGCTTTGGGCACGTTGTCATTTTAGAGTGACGTGAATGTGCATAGTGACTTGTGTATTGGCGGATTACTTTTACTGATCATGATGTAGGAAAATTTACTCTGCATTTAACCCACCCTAATCTAGCCTACTGTTGAAATTGTTGATCAGCAGTCACTGTTGTTGAGAGCCTGTGTGCGGCATAATATGTGCATTACGCATATGGCTACATTAGCTGTAACAGAGATGTGTAAAATGTGTACATGTAGTTTACAGTTGCTTACTGAAGGCCCTGACTGAAACCCCACGGTACGCCACTGTCTGACAGTAGCTTCACTCCAACTCTGCTGGGTGCAGCAGGCCATCACCACTGAAGAATCTAGGAAAGAAACAAGCAATCTGTCACAGAGCCAACAATATTTAGTTTGCAACTCCAGGTTTATTAGAAGGAAACGAGCTAGAGCAGCAGTAAAATGCAAATAAAAGAAAGAATAATATATAACAATTATTAACAAATATATATACACACACACACACACACAACAAATTCTACTACTACTACTACTACTAACAACATAATCTTAATATAACAGAATCTATGTTTTTAGTTTTAGGTTGAGTGTCACTTACGTTTTGATGTCAAGGCCTTCTTAAAATTGGCTAAATATATTCTGAAAAATGCACATTAATATATTTCATGATCTATATTTCAGCTTCTTCAGTTCACCTGTATTTTCTAAGTCAGTAGCTCCTTCAGAAATGTTGAAATCTTGGAGCTTCCTTCTGTTATGTAGAGTTTCTTTCTGTCCTCCTGAAATCACAGAACAATTTTTATTAATATTTGTTTACCATGAAATATCAAAACTTGTTTTCAGTCGATTACACTCTCCATGTAAGTGATGTCATCGATTCAGTAAAGTCTTTTCCAACAACCCTTTGACAAATCGCCAGGAAAACCTTTACAGAGCTATCAAAATCTCTCATATGGGTAGTTGACATATCAATGTGTCCTATGGTGTGACAGCAAAAAAAAAAAAAAAAATTAAAATAAACTAACATTGAAGATAAACCTCTCTCATGCTATTTGTAACTCTAAGAATGAAGATACATTTTTCTCAAGTTATTTGTAGACATTTTTGCTGTCACACCGTAGGACACAGTCCAATTTTTATTTTATTCGAATATTTGATTAAAAGCCCAGGGTTTCATGAACACGAGCTCAATCTAGAGTTAGCCTACCTGAAGACTGCTAAGATGCTAACAGACTTTTTCGAAGACACTAAACCATTTCTATAAAATACATATTTAATTGAAACATGTCAATAACAAGTAAGAAACGTGTCAGGGACGTTTGTATGTAATATTTGTGTGATTAAGTGTAGGGACTATACAGTACTTACCTGAAATCGGTGAAAACCGCAGCGAGACGGAGATTACTGTTCGCCAGTAGTTGTGTCAAAGCCCCGTTTCCATGGCAACTCTGCTCCCCGCTCGCGCAGAGCTCAAAGCATACACAGCATTTACACAAATAAACATACAGGATTAAAATATTACATTAATAAATTACAGTCTCGTTCAATTAATATTCAATAATGAACTTAAAACTCAATTTGTAGTTCAAAAAGCAACAGCAACAATAGCTCACCGTATAGAGACGGGTTCTTTCTGGCAGCCTGTAAAAGAGTGAAAAACACGGCGAAAAAGCAGTTAGGACTTCTCTTTAATAATCCGCTTTAACATTTCCCCTCAGAGAAATGGCTGGAAACGCATTAAGGCGTAAATATTAATTGTAAAAATCGCTAGCATGACCGTTAGCTAAACAAGTTAGTTGGAAATTAGCCACAGTCTCTTCACCTGTGCTGTAGCACACCAAATGTGCCTAACTAGTACCTTTTAAGTGTCACAGAATCAACAAAGTAGTATTTGTTTGTAATTTAGCAGAAGTGAAATCTTACCTGAAAGCACAGATGTCACCGGGATGAGTGTCTTCTCTCTGTGGGTTGCTAAGAGACAAATAACTGGGCTCCCGCGCAAACAGAAAAGCGCGGCATCGGCCTGTGGTCATGAACCGACTCAGAGCCGACGACTGATGAGCTGGAAAACAGAGCACTGACCGAATTATATCGACCTACGCCTGGCCGATGTTTATTAGATGTTTCAGGTAGTGAGGCCGACGGTTCGATATTTGGCCGACGTCGGCCAGACGTACGTGTGCTGTCTGGGAAGCACTGACTGTATTACTTTGAGTGCAAGTTCAAAATAAAACTCTATGAACCGCTCCATTGTGAACATACGAGCTGTAACCACTGCAAGCTGCAAAGTAAACAGGAAGCGTTTGTCCGAACTCAAATGGTTTTGCGAGAGAACGCAAAGTTTCTCGAGGGAACGCAAAACATTAGAATTTTTTTTTTCCTCCCACCCTGAATTTTTTCCATTCACCCCGAATTTTTCCCACCACAATGTCCTGTAAAGGGCTCCGTAGTTTTACTTCATAGTTTAATATAAAATTTTATAGCTACTCATTTTTTCATTCTTGTTCTGTAATACCGTTAAATTTAAAGGGTTTGTTGTGGATTAAGGAGAACTAAATAATCTAGTGTTTATAATGTTTATAAATGTTTCGTTATATTTACTGGTATTTAATATACATTGTGGCGAGGGGGCGTGGTTCAGCGAAGTCTGCAGCGGGAGAGAGAGCTGGGAGACGAGTGGTGAGTAAGTGGGTCAAGTGCAAATGACAAACACCTGTGTCTTGTTCCAGTAAGTGGTGCGGGGAGACCGCATAAAGGCACCTGGGAATGACAGAGAAGAGAGAGAGAGAGAGAGACCAGCTGCTGACTGCTGGCTGGACACTGTGCGGGCTTGGAAGCCTTTATTGCTCAGGATTGCCGAACTTTATATTGCGTATGAATGAATGAATGAATGAATGAGGCATTTATATAGCGCTTTATTGTGTATTGCAATACACCCAAAGCGCTTTACAATCATGTGGGGGGTCTCTCCTCAACCACTACCAGTGTGCAGCATCCACTTGGATGATGCGACGGCAGCCACAGGACAACGGCGCCAGTGCGCTCACCACACACCAGCTACAGGTGGAGAGGAGAGCGAGATAGAGCCAATCAAGTGGATGGGGATAATTAGGAGGCCATGATTGACAAGGACCAGTGGAGGGAATGCATTGTGTTATATTGAGCGCTGATAGCACAACTTTTTGTTTTGTAAGAGAAGCGAAATAAACACCACCCAGATAGCAAATAGTAATTGAAACTATGTTAAATCAACATCCCGCTGTCAACGATAAAATCATTGAATCAACGTCGAACTCTGATGTTGATTCATCATCATGTTGCACCCTCTATTATCATTGAAACAACGTTTAAATCATACCTAGAGATCAACAGAATTTCAATGGTATTTCGATTACAATGGATATTGAAACAATGTTGAAATCCCAGCATATCAACAAAACTTCAATGGTGTTTTAGTATACCACAGGTTTAATCTGAAGGTCTGTAATTTTAATATAATATTAAAAACATTATTATTAGGCTATAATCCTGCTTTATCGACAGCCAGGATGGGCTAGCAAAATATAGAAAATAGAAACTATACCTTTAGGCTATAACCTAGACTAGCACAAATGACACCCCACGCATTCTTTAAAATTAAACAATCATTTTATTGTATTATTTCATTTTTATTTATTTATTTATTTTATTTTTTTTAAGTGCTAACTCCTGCTCCTCCCGCTCGGTCTGGGGCGTAGCGCAGCCACTTCAGATGAGGCTTATTATACTAAAGACTTGCTTACTTGAAAAACGATGTGGATTAATGATCTGAAAAAAAAAGGACAAAAAGTAAATCACAGTGTCAGTAAACAGCAATTTAATTCAGAATCATCCACCGCCTGATTATTTCCCCACAAAGCAGATGATAACATGTTCTTTTAAACTGGGCTTGCAAAGGTTTTTCTAAAGACTGAACAATTTTTATTCATGAATAATGGACTCCGTTCACTATATTTAAGTACAAGATACCTATATCACGTCACATCACGTAATTTTCTGTCACATGTGCTATAACATATATCCGTGACTGGTCGAGTGGCAGCTCCACCTGCCACGCAAAGATTTTACCCCCTCTCTTATCTTGCCATCTCATAGTTAGGTAAATCATTTTATATTTCTGGGTAGAAACGCATTTTTGTTGAGGCTGTATAAGACGGACTACATTCAAAGCACTTTTCAAAACTGCCCAATATGTTCATGGATGTATTCGAATTAAAGGGAGTCAAAGGATTAGCTTGCAGTGACATCTTTCATAAGGACAATTTATGAGGCCAAGTGACTCTAAAAAAAAAATCATGTTTATTATTTTATTAAATCAGAATTAATTGTTAACTCAACAAATTAAATATAAATAACTGGATACTTATAACTAATTAAATAGTAAATGTATTGATTAGAGTTACCATAGACAAAAGATTTTTCTGGTTGACTAAATTGCACATTAATTTCTGCTTAAATACTGGGTGCATGGAGGAATATGCATAAATCTCACCGCAAAAACAGGCTAATAATAAGGCTATGTCTTTAAAATTAACGAGGCATTTTAATTGTTTCTAAATGAAGTATGTGGGGCTAAGACGCCAGGCCTGATTGTCAGGCGCTGTATAACAGCGCTTCCCCGCGCTCAGAAAAGGTGCAGAAGATCATCAAAAATCGTGATATCGCATAAGCACTAGTATAAAACGACTGTTATTGTGATATGGTGATTAAGTTCCCAAAGTTAACTGGTTACTGTTATTTTTCTAATATTGTAAAATAGTATTTAATTAGTTATTTGTGTTTATGAGAAGGAAAACGTATTTTGTGTATTTAGTTAATTAATTATTTCCATTCGGCATACTTCCATGACGTCATCGTACGCTGGGTCGGGGTGCGCGCCCGTGATGCGCTTCATTCTCAGTAAATGCAGGCACGTGAAGCCATCACACCAGCATCCTTTCTTTAATTCTTTTACACTTCTTTCCAGGTAACTGCAAAGTAGAATGCACAAAATATACTGTCGATTTGAGTATAAACACTGTTTGAAATAATATAATATTATAAGCGAGTTGTATGTGTTGAAAACTGTTCTTTGATACTTTATTAAGAGCTGTCGTGAGTTCAGTGCAGTTGAGCACATGATTGGCATAGGTGCGCGAAAGCCCGCCATATGTAATGAATGGTTAAAGTAGTAGAAATATTATTTGAATCTATAAGAGATAATATTGTTTAGCGTTATGAATTATCTTCATTATTCTGCGGTGATGGCTGTTAACTGTGTGTTATGCGTTACATTTGAGTGAATGTATTTGAAGAGTGAATTTCATGTCTCGTCATTCAATGTAATACATCAGACGAGGAACTGAGCAGCATGTTCTCAACTGAGAATATGGAGTGTATTCTAAATACCCTTTTACAGTGTCAATTTATTAATAGATTATTTCGGTGTTTATCTGCATATCTTCGAATCTCTAATCTTCTGGTGAAATATATGAGATTGAGTGTCATTTTGGTAATTGTAAAAGATGAGTATGAAAAGTGTTTCAAGTTGTTCATGTTATAGCCAGTTATTACTGTGCAAAAGTCATACATGTGTTGACCATGTAGTGTACTGAGTTGTAGTAGTGTGCATATGCTCTCATTGATTCAAGATTCTCAGTAAATGCAGGCACGTGAAGCCATCACACCAGCATCCTTTCTTTAATTCTTTTACACTTCTTTCCAGGAGTGCTACATTATCATTTCTGAAAACAAACACAATGGAGTTACAAAACTGTATCGCACATCGCAGCCCTGCTCGAGGATTATTCATATTTTGGATTTGTAGGCTATTACGAGATGGTCTAATCGGCATTTCCAGTTAACGTTACAACTCGAGACAGTTCTGCATTGAATAAAGTAAAGGTAAACCATGTCTTTTGTGTAATTCTGGCCCGCCGCGGTCACTGCTGTGGGTAGAGCACTATGCTAGCGTTGGTTCCGACGGTGTTTTCCGGCGGTCAGAAGAAATAGCGGTGCTGTGTTAATAGATTTCACGACACTAGCAATGGGTACAGACATGTATTTTGAGCTAGCTGTCACAAAAATAGACTGGACGGTTTTGCTAACTTTATAACCTAAGAGATCAAGTACTTTTGGCAGATTTTGACACATTGGTAAAACAAAATCTATTTCAGTGACTGCAGCACTGCGTCTGTTACTACATTAACCATCATGTTAACGATCAACCTAACAGTATTTGATTTGGTACAATTCATATCGAACATTAAGCAAGCTTACCTGCACGCTTGTGCCAAGGTCCAGAAATGAGCTGTGTCCGGTGCAGTACGTTGGTGTTGATCTCCGGTCAACCAAAATCGATGGATTTTCAATCATATTTCGGTCAACTATATATCGATGCATTTTCAATCATATTTCCGGTCAACTATATGCCGATGACTCTTCAACAACAGCGTCGTTTCCG
The DNA here is from genome assembly GCF_012432095.1 of Onychostoma macrolepis. Lineage (NCBI taxonomy): Eukaryota > Metazoa > Chordata > Actinopteri > Cypriniformes > Cyprinidae > Onychostoma > Onychostoma macrolepis. Next base: position 550,854 of record NC_081158.1, on the reverse strand, counting down.
GTCAACTATAAATCAATGACTTTTCAACACATTCAGCGATCGCCGGTAAACCAAATATCAATGCTTAATCAATCATAAAGATAACTATAGATCAATGTTGTTCCAATATTGTTGCCATCAACATTAATAACATCAGGTTTTCATCGATATGGTAATGGTGATTCAACATTTATTTTGCATTGAAATTTCAACATCAACCATAATGATGATTCAGATGGAAAAACAATGTTTATTCAATGTTGGCTTGCTGTCTGGGCAGCAACAGTCAAGCCGACCTCGTCCTCTTCCTTCCTGAACATTGACTTTGTTACATACAAATTAATGCTATTGTTTGCAATTATAAGGTTAAAGGGATACTCCACCCCAAAATGCTAATTTTGTCATTATTCACTTACCCCCATGTCGTTTCCAAACCCGTAAAAGCTTAGATTAGTCCTCGAACACAAATTAAGATATTTTGGAATCAATTGTGTTCCGAGGACGAACAAAGCTTTTACGGGTTTGGAACTACATGGGGGTAAGTGATTAATGACAAAATTTGCATTTTGGGGTGGAGTATCCATTTAAAGGGTGTTTTTAGAGTAAGATCAATTTCTCTTTCATGAGATTACTTCCTCTTTTTGGCCCGATTACGTTTCTCCGTGTCGTAAACTCTAGGGGCGAGGTTTCTAAACCGGGGTGTTTTTAGGGGCGTGATATTCAAATGGCGATTGTTTTCAGCCGCCACATTTATCAACGTACGATCTTTCGTAGGATGAGATTGGCGGCATACGAATGTTTCATGGATCACACTTTAACTCTGTCGTAAGTTGATTTGTGCACTTGGATCTGCACTCGTTTCTATGTTAGATTGATAAATGAGGCCCAATGAGAGTAAATGTATACAGTATTGTTCTGAATAAGAATTTGTCAGGATGGTTTTGCATTAATATTACTGCTGCACTACTGTGTATGTTGCATTATACTTCTGAATATGTTCAAGATTGTTCAATTTAAAGTTGCCTACTTCATATATTGTTGGGTAGTTTAATCTGCAACAATGCATCATGTTGTAAAATATGGAATGCCAATCCTGCCATAATTAGAAATAAATAAATAAAGAAATGTACAAAGAAATGTAAAAAAGCAAAAATAAATGATTATTTATAATTTTATTTCCTTATTTATGAATCTTTTCATTTTCAATTTATTTATTTATACATTTATTTATTTCCACTTTTATTTATTTTCACATTTATGTATTTATTTACGTATTTATTAAATTCAAAACATTTAATTAATTTATTCATAATATTAATGTCTGAATATACAAGGTTGCTATGGTCACGCAGGTTCGTGCATTAAACGCATGGCCACAAGAAATAAATGTTGTTCTCTCAACATAAGAAGTCGTGTTTGCCGAACATGTCCCCTACCCTACCTGCCATCTTTTTGATCATTTTATCATGAAAATATGTTTTATTTCTTTAAATAACACCTAAGGCCTACATATAATTATCACAGAAACAAATCCACAGCTGAACGAATCAGTTGAATGGATTGAACTCACTCGTTAAGACAGTGACTTGGTGCCACCTAGTGTCTGTTTTAGTTTCTGAAATCACACCTTTGTAAGATATCAGTCAGCATTTGAACTGCTGTGTGTGTGTGTGTGTGTTTTGTAGTTTTTATATGTATCATTACATTATTCAAGTAAGCTCCAAGCCAATACCTGCATTTAAAGTTGTAATCCGGCAACTAAGGACCCAGCAAACCAGTGTAACTTACCTGGCCTCGGTCTTGGCTAATCACCGTCTCCTCCATTATGACGTAAAACAAAAACAAAAATGAGCAATTCTGGCTCCACCTGTCCTGTCAGGATGGCAGTTCTCACCATTGCTATGCGACAGGAGCGATAATCAGGAACACCTGGTGGCGCAATTAGGAAATCCTGCAAAGGCGGAGCGTTTCATGGGCTGTTTCTCAATATGCATTCTTCAGCGATCTTGCGTCCTTGTGTTCTCGTTCTACGTCATCATCAACCGTCGAAGTTCAGTTCCAATTCTCAAGAACACAAGTACAGAGGACTCATGAAAGTTCCCGGATGTGTTCTTGATATCGAGTGCAGACTTGAGAGAATCGAGCCGTTAGAAGTCCCAGAAGACACTGCGGGCGGCCGGTGTACGGAAGCCTGTAAGCTTTAAACTCGCTGTCGCAAATACTTGAAAGTAATCGTTTCAATCGTTTATCGTTTTGTTTTGCTTAATTTTAATGAAGTGGTAAGACCCGGAGAAAGTCTGCAGTATTTTTATTTCCATATTAAAATGAATCTTAACATAGTCATAGTTAAACATAATGAAAAACGATATACAATTATATGAAAATAATACCTATAACAGTATGAAATGTTTTAATAAGTCATGACATTTGTTTGTAATGTTATGTTATATTTATTGTTCATTCGCCACTGCTTATGCTGAGACTATGCGGTCAGTTAAGCAAGAACACAGTACATCTCAATTCTCACAAGGATGCTGTTCTGTGTTCTCGCGTCCTTCCAATTTTGCAAGATTGGTGTCCAAGAGAACACAAGTCCGTTCTCTGCGTTCTTGGAATTGAGAAACAGCCAGAGGCATGGCCTTCGAAGTCCATACACTCCGGAGTCCGCACACTCAACATTGGGACACAGCTAATGTGTCAAATACGAAAATCAAAGGATAAAATTAAAAGATGAATTAAAGAAATATGGAGTGAACATATTAAATCTTAAAAATCTATTTAAAGTTGGAGATCAGATAAATAAAGCTTTGTTTAATTTGAAAAGAAACTGGTTTAATGAAAATAATTTAACTGCTTAGGGTTTATTTTTAATTTTTTCTCACATTTCTCTCTCTTTGATAAGTATTTCTGGTCCACATTCCAGCATAGTAGGTGGCGGATATGCACCTTAAATGTTAGTTGCCACCCGCCATTATAAATACACGAAGAAGAAGAGGAAGAGGAAGAGGAGGGGAGGGGGAGCATGGTGATGGAGTTTGCTGAGTGTGGTGTGAATATGCCTGGAATCATATGGTGTTCGGGAAGTTAAGTGAATTTTCCATTTATGTGCTTCACTGATATTCAAATGCACATTTTGATGTACCCCTGCAAAATGTTAATCTAGAGTGTTTGAAAGTTTGCAGAGAAGCTCACAGGGGACTCTGTTATAGGGCTTTAAAATGCACAAGAAGAAGTGTGCTGATACCTACTTCTTACCTGTGTTGGATTGTACCAGGGGAATTTATTTGTGGTTCTGGGATTTAGGATTGCATATCTTCATGGCCAGTTGGGACATAGTCAAGACTGGGACGTTTACAACACTCAGATAAAAGCCTTGCCTCTATATCCTTTTCTCCTGCTACATTCTGAATTGTTTAGTACACCTCCCATATCTCATTCTGCCTGTTTCTGTCTATTGGCGAATAAAGCTAATTCTGATTCTGATTCTGTTTATTTGTGTTGCATCTCTTATATTATCTTGAGTACTACATTCTATTAGGCCAGCCATAGTGTAACGGGGCTGACGAGACATGAGACGTCGGATCCATGTGCAAGCTTTTATTTAAAGGCATGGTCATAAATATAGGCAGGGTCCAAACAATGGCAAACAGGTATGGCAGGGACAAGACAAAGAACAATCCTAGGACAAGCGTGGGTCGACGATCGGCGAACAGTCTCCAAAGGGGCTAGACAAGAGAGGTAATCCAAAACGTAAGCAAAAGTCCAGGCAGGGGAAAACACAATCCGAAACAGGCAAGACAAGGCAAGACTAGGAAACTAACAGGGCTCAGTAGAGTAGCTAACAACTAGAACAGTGATAAATGCATACAATACTCGGCAGAGAGGGAGAGAAAGTCCAATGCTTATAAAGAGTGTCTGATTGGATACAGCTGTGTGCGTGTGATCAGGTGAGCGTGTGATTAGTGAGATGGCTGATGGGAAGTGCAGTCCATTGTGATGTGTGGTGTTGTTACGACCCGGTCTAGGGTAAGGCCGCAACATAAACTAGAATAGACAATCAAAGATCCTTTATATATTTATTTACAGAACCACAAGTGAAAGCTCAACTTCAGGGGTGAGCAAAGGCCAAAACAACAAACAAACACCAAGCTAGCTCCTAACAGAAATATACTAAATTCCCTAACAATAAAAAAAACTAAATAAAAATACAATACATTACCCTAACTTCCTATCTAATGAAAAACAGGAGAAAACAATATTTACAAAAGAAAATGGCACTCACCCCCTACAACTTCCAAGTGTGGAAAAGCGTATTTACAATACTTTACAAAATATACAAAATATACAAAAGGAATGAGACTGACAACAACTTATCAACTCAAAACCAAAATTCACACTGCACACAACAAGCAGATCAACAAGCAAGCTAACAGTAACAACACACTGTAGCACACAACAAGCTGATCAACGAGCAAGCTAACAGTAACAACACACTGTAGCACACAACAAGCTGATCAACGAGCAAGCTAACAGTAACAACACACTGTAGCAAACACACAAAAGCACATGTGCAATAGAACAACAGGAAATCACAAATTGAGCAGAGCTCCCCCCTCAGGTGCTGCAGATCCTTTTAATGCCTCTCCTTGGTCCCATTAGCACCAATCAGATTTGGAGATCACTTTGGTAAGATCCAATCCTGTGAAAGAAAGGGTGGGACAAAAGGGAAAGGGAGAGAGAGAGAGAAAGGACCAACAAAGCAAGACATATACACAATATGTCTCAAGACGTAACAGGTGTGAAAGTCAATAATGATGGCGGGGCGACCTCTTGTGGCAGTCGGACAGAAGAGCAGGCCCAGGATTCGTAACATAGCCGAGAGAAGAGCAGAAGACCACCAGAGCCAGACAGCAGACCACCACGGCGGCGCAGACAGAGCAGGAGCCCACCAGGGCAGAGCAGAAGACCACCAGAGCCAGACAGCAGACCACCACGGCAGCACAGACAGAACAGGCGGAGCAGAAGACCACCAGAGCCAGATAGTGGGCCACCACAGCGGAGCAGACGGAACAGGTGGAGCAGAAGACCACCAGAGCGGAGCAGATGGACCTGAAGACCACCACGGTGGAGCAGATAGAGCAGGAGCCCACCACGACGGTTCAGGAACCCACGGCAGAGCCTGGGACCTAGGGAGAACTGAGACATAAAAAGGAGAGAGAACATGCACAGGAAGTTCGTAATTAGTCTCCATAGCTGTGACAGGACAGAACGAGAGTTCATTGACGGCCTCCATAGCCGTGACAGGACAGAACGAGAGTTCATTGACGGCCTCCATAGCTGTGACAGGACAGGGCGAGTGTTCACAGACGGATACCGCTGACACCTCTGGAGGTTCTGCAGCAGTTGCCGCCACCTCTGGAGGTTCTACAGCGGTAAACTCAGGACACAGGACGTGACGTGACTCTGGAAGGTCAGCGGAGACGTGACGTGACTCTGGAAGGTCAGCGGAGACTTGACGTGACTCTGGAAGGTCAGCGGAAACGTGCTGCTGTGACTCTGGACGAACAGCTGTGACGTGCTGCTGTGACTCTGGACGAACAGCTGAGACCTGACTCGATTCATGAAGACCAACTGCGACTTGACTTAGCTCATGAAGATCAGCTGCGACTTGGCTTGACTTGTGAAGATCAGCTGTGACGTGAAGATCAGCTGTGACTTGACTTGGCTCATGTAGATTGACTGTGACTTGACTTGGCTCATGAATGGCAGCAATGACATGACGGGGAGTTGTTGTGGCTGCCATTTTGTGAACGGGCCCCGGTGTCGCTGCCATTACGTGAGCGCACGCTGGTACATCTACCATTTCAGTCACAGACGCGGTTCCTCTTCCGCGACACCCACAGTAAACAAAGAGCCAGCACATAGCAAAGCATAGTTAAAAAAATCAGTCAAACTACAATTAAACTTCCCTTCCGGTAAACATGACTTGATTGGCTCACTTAATTCAAAACAGAACATGTCTTTTAATGCCACCTCATCAAAGGAAATCCTATACGCCAGCTCACAGAATTGTATGAGGTACTCTTCAATAGATGAACTACCTTGTCGCAGATCGAGCAGCTGGTCGAATGGATCCATACCTGGCCAGGGTTCCTTAGAAAAGCCGCTGGATCCTTGTGCGGCCGAGTATTCTGTAACGGGGCTGACAAGACGTGAGACGTGCGGATCCATGTGCAAGCTTTTATTTAAAGGCATGGTCATAAACAATGGCAAACAGGTATGGCAGGGACAAGACAAAGAATAATCCTAGGACAAGCGTGGGTCGACGATGGGCGAACAGTCTCCAAAGGGGCTAGACAGAAAGTCGTGTATGCTTAAGGTTGAAAATAAATTATTTATTTTATAGTGAATGCCCCTATAAATTGTCTTATATTTACCGAGTTTTTAATGTTGTTACAGAAAGGGTGAAGGTGATTGGTTGGGTTTTGTCACATGACCTTGTCACATTTTTTCACAGCGAAGCTCTTGTCCATAAACCCCTTGGTAAGTCCACTAGAATGTTTAAGATAGGCATTCTTCATGTTATACATCTATTACCAATAAACACGCAGACTGCTGGAATACAAAAATATTATTTTTAGGCCAAGCTCGATTTGTGAAAATGTTCACAATCACATTTTATCGCGTATCAGTGTTTGTTTTTGCTCTACCGCTTTTTTCTTGCATAACAATGTAATATGGTGCTGTTCCAGTGAATAAAGGTTTCCAAGCCATTGGATAAATCAGCTTATGCCATGGTCTGTCTGAATACTCGATTCTGATTGGCTGGCAGGTGTAAGCTCTTCTCAGCCTTCCAGAGTAGTTTTTTTTTTAGCCACTCTGATCTCCTTTGTTAGTCTGTTCCTGGCCTGGTTATACAAGATTTTATCCCCACTTCTGTAAGCATCCTCTTTGGCCTGAAGAAGCTGTTCGAGTTTCCCAGTAAACCATGGTTTATCATTATTGAATGATACGAATGTCCTGGTGGGGATGCACATATCCTCACAGAAACTGATATATGAAGTTACAGTCTCTGTGAGATCGTCCAGATCGGTGGCAGCAGCTTCAAAAACACTCCAATCGGTAAGGTGGAAACAGGCTTGTAAAACCTGCTCTGTTTCATTAGTCCATCTTTTAACAGTTCTCAATACAGGCTTAGCTGATTTCAGTTTCTGCCTGTAGGACGGTATAAGATGAACCAAACAGTGATCAGAGAGTCCTAAAGCTGCTCGTGGGACAGAGTGATATGCATCCTTTGTTGTTGTGTAACAGTGATCTAATATATTACTGTCCCTGGTGGGACATGTAACGTGCTGTCTGTATTTTGGCAGATCACGGGAGAGATTTGCTTTGTTAAAATCTCCAAGAATGATTAAAAGAGAGTCGGGGTAACGTTGCTCCGTTTCAGATATTTGTTCAGCCAGTTGATTAACAGCCAGTTAACCCAGATGTTCATGGTTGGAAGAATTCGAACAAATTTGCCCATTAGAGAGGATCTTCTGGACACTCCACACACTAGTCAAGTGAAAAGCTCTAAACAGAAACAAAAAATTAAAAATAAAGAGACTGTATGACAGAAAAGCGAAACCACTGACAACCTTGAAACTTGGAGACACCATCAAAACAAGGAACCACAATACAGGTATATGGTCTCAGCAGGGCAGAGTGGAAAAACAAGTGGCTCCAAGGTCTTTTGAGATTGTGACGGATGGCGGCTCAACACTCCGATGGAACAGAATTGATCTATGTCCTAGGCAAAGCTCTGAGACCGAGATACAGGATCCAACAACAGCAGCAACTTCTGAGTCAATGGCTACAGAGAATGGACAGGTTGCAGATACAGTACCAGAGACAGTGAATGAAGGAAGACCAAAAAGAAACATTAAACCTCCTGAAAGACTGATTGAAGTTATGTGAAGTTTTGAGTTGGGTTACAGGGGACTGTTTAGTTTCTATGGTAAAAAGGGAATAGGTAGTAAAATCAGTTAATGGTTATTCAAAGTTATATTGCATTTGAATATTGTAGTTGCTGTTGATGAGACTTACAATGCAAACTCAAAGCATAAGTGTTATCTCATTTCTTTATATATATTTTTCTCTTTAGGGGAGAGATGTGTTGTTATGCATGGGGCTTTAAGGGGGTGTGTCCAGGGGCAGAGGTGAAGGGTGACAATAAATATGTCGACACGACAAGGATGACTGTGTTATATCTGTCTGTAAAGGTCTGTCTGTAAAGTATATACGAAACACTCATTACCATGGTTATATGGTTTTTAAATAAGTAATAATAAACTATAAAAGTTGTAGTTAAAAAAAAAAAACTAAACATGAAGAAACTACAAAACACCTTCTATAAAATTTAAATATTCCACAATATGTAATAACAGTAACATTTATAATAAATACATTTCTGCCAACACATAGGTTATATGTACAGTGTTAATAACTTCAAGTTAAATTACTATGGTGCTGATGGTGACAAGCCTATTGGCGTTTTCCAATATACAGTACCTCATTGTCGTGGCTGTTTTCAGCCAGCATCACTACAGAACTTTTAATAACTTGTACAAATAAATAATGTTAAATCAGATTTAATGAAAGTTACTTGTGGTGTTCCACAAGGTTCGGTGCTAGGCCCTAAGTTGTTTGTATTGTACATAAATGATATTTGTAAAGTGTCTAAAGTATTACAAATGGTTTTGTTTGCTGATGATACAAATTTATATTGTTCCGGGAAAAGTTTGGACCAGCTTCTGAATACAGTGGAAATCGAACAGATGGTTTTTTTTAAAAATGGTTGGATGATAATAGACTTTCATTGAATTTAAGTAAAACCAAGTTTATAATATTTAGTAATCAACAAAGTAACAGAAAAGTGAAACTAATGATTAACAATGAGGAAATAGAAAGAGTCTACGAAAAAAATGTTTGGGTGTTATAATTGATCATAAATTATGTTGGAAATCACATATTAATCATGTAAAACAAAGATGTCCAAATCCATTGCAATATTAAATAAAATAAAACATATTTTGAATGAAAAAACGTTATATATATTGTATTGTGCGCTCATAGTTCCATACATTACTTATTGTGTGAAGGTGTGGGGTCACACTTATAAATCCAATTCAATATATATGTTACAAAATAAATTTATTAGGATTGTTAAAAGGGTTGATTATTGCGAACCAACAAATAAATTGTTTATTAATTTACATGCATTAAAATTTGATTTAGTTGACTTATATACATCACAGTTAATGTATAAAATTTATAATAATTTACTTCCAACTTGTATTCAGAGGCTGTTCAAAATAAGAGAAAGTCAGTATAATTTAAGAGGATGTTATGTTTAAAAACGTAACGGCAAGAACTAATATAAAAAGTAGGTGTTTATCTGTCAAAGGGGTAAATTTATGGAATAAATGTGATAAGGAATTAAAAGTATGTAATTCACTTTGCAAATTTAAGAAAATGTATAAAAAATAAGATGATAAATAATTATATGACTCAGTATTAATAAATTGTGAATGTATTGTTAATATATTGAAGTAATAGCTGGAATGTGTATTCTTGTTATGTTTGTTTTGAATTATGTATGTGCATTTTGGGAAATGTTTTTGTAATATTGTTTTTTTTTTGTATTGTTAAAGTGAAAAGTTTCCCCATTCAGTTAACTATGTATAAAGGGTAGGCATAATAAGCAAGGCTTCAGCCTAAACCTTTTTCGGTAACAATTATTTTATGAAAAGTTGTTTGTGAGGACTGGAATAAAATTATTGATTGATTGATTGAACTTTTAATGTTCTCATATCACGCAACTGTATAACAATTCTGTGACGCATCTGAATGGATCAAGCGACTTGCGCTGTTTATCACTTATAAATCGTGGCAGAAGCGTACTTTGATGTCATACATCGATTGGTCTGCACACGCGAACAAAGCCAAAACCTAGATATTTTAGGCAATATAGAAATCCTGGTCTGGGAAAAATGGCACGTATGGTCACCCTAGTTTAGCAACAGTTGTACAGTACATTCAGAACATAACATAACAGTAAAGACATTATTTTAACTCCTTAAACAACACTATTGTTGACCACAAGCTGACAATAGTATGTGCGCATCTGGTGTGCGATACCTCTGAGTTAATCCAAGTGCACATGCGATTTATAATAATTCTTCATGACTGTTGATTGTCAGACTGTAGGAACATGATCTCTGCTGCGAGCCATGCCACACTTTAGGATCTCAGATGTCATTAATGTTAGACTGCATAGCAAAAACGGACGCACACAAGACTCACCCTGAGTTTTACATCATCAACATTCGGTGACTGTGAGCCGCATTTACATGCGGGCTTGAATTAGTGGCTAGCAAACAAAAAAAAAAAAAAAAAAAAAAATTGTAGATGATGTGTGTAGAGAAAGTGGTGATTTGTTGTTGTCTCAATAATTGTGCCATCAGGCTGTACGCTACTATTGGTTTCTATTGGACTATTGACATTTGTTGTAGGAGAAGCCACAACGCAGAACTGTGTGTCAAATCTTCTGACACTCCCTGAACTTGATCACAATGGTCATTAATCAGCTTCGGCAAACATGTCAAACTAGCAATCAAAGACTTCAGATTTTGGCCTAGGATCAGTGGAATCTTTTAGGATTCTCAAAATTTGTCTTAGATGGCCACATCATGGACAAATTCATTAAATGTGAACCCAGCTTTAGATGCAACATGGCACTATGCTGCACTTCTCCACTGGTGTGTGACAGCCTTTACACTTTGTAAACAGTGTGTACCGTATGTTTATGTTTGTATTATTCAAATAACTTATAATAGAAACATTGTATAAAGACAACACTTACAAAAGACACTAGGAACATGCATGCTGTCACTCCTCATTCGTTCCATAATAAATTTCCCTCTGTTCTCCATCATCATTCCTTCAATCTTTCTGTAGTAGTTCGTGTTTCTGATGGTCTGATTCTCTCCTGTTATTGAAACAGTGAAACTTTCCTCCACATTCAGTCACCAGTCGCTGGAGATAATCTTTCTTCTGTAGATGTTCCTCAATGGTCTGATCCAGATCCTCCAGTTCATCTCCATCGGTGAACAGAATCATGATGTATTTCTGAACTTCAGGAACAAATAAACGTCTAATAAATTCCAACATCTCTTCCTCATTTTCCACATTTCTCACTATAGGCACAACCAGCAGAACTGCACTGAGACCTGCTGAACATCTAGAGATCAGCTGCTCTTTCATCATCTCCAGCTGGTCTTTATTCATATCTGGATTCAGTAGATCTGGACAGTCCATCACATGCACCTGCTTCTCTCCGATCTGTGTGACTGCATCACAAACTACACTGGACTCATCTTCATCTATTTGTTTTTTCTGTTGTATGTGAACTTTAAACTTTTCTTCTCCCAGTATGGTGTTTCCTGACAAGCTTTTCCCAGAACCATTTCTGCCCATCAGAAGAATCCTGATCACTGGATCATCTGGACTGGAGCTGATCTCTGACATCTCTAAAAAGAGACAGAAAATAGTGGAATATTATATTTTAAAAGTCAAGTGGTCATTCTTATTGCAGGCAATGTATAAAAAAAAATTGTTGATCTGAAACGATAACAAAACAAATGTTACATCCTCCCCTAGCCTAGGAATAAATAAGGAAAGACAAACAAAATAAACATGTGGAGAGACTTTGAGAATCTCCAGATTTCCAGCTGCAGAGTCACACGACCAAACGTTGAGGACTGAGTTCAAAGGGGCATGTCTGCCTTTTTTTTTTCTTTTTTTTTTTTGTTAACAACTGTTGAGGTTTCTTTTCAAATGTATACAAGAATACAAAACAAGTAGCAAATATGCAAACCTAAAACCCACCCCTGGTAGACTTCAGTTACATAGAAATAAAATACAAACACATTATCTAGTTATCAAAAAAAAGAAGAAAATAATAATAATAATAAAAAAAAAATAAAAAAAATAAAAAAAAAAGGGAACAGGTTAATAAAACAAGACATTACAGGTTTACAAAATTAGATAAAAAAGTTGACACAGTATCAAAAACAGCATGACATACATTTAGGTCTAAGGATTGGATCCATGTATACATGAGGTTGAGAGTTCCACCAGCAAAGACACAGTCTATGTTCGTCTGTCCATAGTGTGAGGAGGATTCCAGCAGTTGACCAGGAGTTTTTTTGCCACTGTGAGAACAGCTAACAGCTAATCTCTGTTACAGCTAATGCAGCCATATGCATATAATGCACATATTATGCCGCACACAGGCTCTCAACAACAATAACGGCTGATCAACAATTTCATCAGTAGGGGTCACTATGCACATTCACGTCACTCTAAAATAACGACGCGCCCAAAGCAGCAAAACTGTGCAAACGCTGGACATCCACACACACACCACACTACAGTATTATCAACGCACCATGTACACCTCCATAACAATGTGCATGATACAATACTCATCAAATAACAAAGCACTCACCTGTCACTTGTAAATAAAGTCCATGGGTCTGTCATTCCGTCCCTTTACTCGTATTAAAAAGTAAACACGCCAACAAAATAACTTGTGCTCGGTGCTAGCTGTTAGCCACTCATAGCACTCATAGCTGCAGTCTTTGAAATGGCGCATAAAACCTTTGCTGGCCTTTGTTAGCGAATTTAGTTTAGGTCTTCCTTTCTCAGTTATTCTCTTTTGTCTGCAAAAGGTGTTTTTAGTAGCTAGGCAACAACATCTGGTGTAGGCGCCGATGACTGCAGCTGTCATTTTCTTTCTTTCCTTGGACATCCCTGAAGGGGCGGTCTAACGCTGGGGGTAGCACTGGACCCAGACCGTTGCACGTCACTAGACCCAGAGGGCGGGCTGTCACTGAACGTCAGAATTTGATTGGCTGATGATTCTGTCACTAATGCTCGTAACAAATCAGATGTGACGTCTTTCAACAAAAGGGTAGCACTAGTGCTGGCCTCAGACTTTTTTATGTAGGATATTCCAGTTCAACCTCAACTAAACTAATCATAGGCAATTTTGTGGACATTACACAAATGAAAATGATACCTCAATAATCAATAAAAACATTTTTCACACAATTTTATTTTTTATAGGGCCAGCAGAGAAGGCCCTGCTGCCCCTGACGGCCCACCACTGCTTTTTTTTTTTTTACGCTTGAAACGCGATTTACACTTTAACAAATCTTTTCTTGCGCATGCAAAATTAATTTACGCTTGCTATCGTATGTATTTCACAAATCTTACCCTGCACATGCGAATCTTTTTGACGTCAGTACCTTCATAAAAACGTAGCTATAATATTCACTCAGCGTTTTGTTTTCTTGTTAAACTGTGTGTAAAATGAGCGGTGATCGTTAAATCACCCTACGGACCGTCTATTTGCTGGATGGTTTCAAGGTAACGTTAATTAATAGTCGGTAGCTAACATTAGCCCGTAAGCTAAGCCAGTACTTTTTGACGTTCAAACAGGCGCCAAAACCCATTAGTTGTCTGAACCGACTCAAACGGTGATTAAAATGCCGAAGCTTAATTTTCATTATAAAGAGGATGGCAGATAAGACACTACACATGAGACCAAAATTGCCAAAATGCAAACTTAACAATGCACAGCTAACGTTAGCTAGAAGCTAGCGCTAAACCATTATCCACGAGTGAACATGCTAAAGTTGTCCTAATATCAAACAACGTCTACAGTCATTAATATACATGATGATATCGATACATCAATAAACTTACTCGAGAGGGTTCAGCGCAACCGTGTCCCAGCAAAGAAAGTCTCCAGCGATATGACTCTCGTCTCGTCTCTTGGTGGACTGTGGTTCAACCGTTACAGTAAAGGCGCGTCCGCGTCCGCGGATCCGACATGGGTCCGCTCAGGATCCGCTGATTGACAGTAGAATTTACGGTGCCGCCCGGAGGCGGAGCTGATCCTCTGGGCGGCGCCAAAACGAATGTGACAGTCACGCGGGTTTGGCGACTTGAAGGCGGATCCGCCTAGGAATCTCCTGCTGTGTGGGTTAGCTGTCTCAGCTGGACAAAACAGGACTGCACTACTTCTGTCAACTGGGCATCAAAAGACAGCTCTGAATCAAAAATGACACCAAGGGTGCGAGCTTCTTTCTGAATGTTGTCTGAGAAGACACCCAGGCTAGTGGTGAGGTTTTTATGATGTAGCCACTGTTGGTTCTGATGGAGGTAAATACAATTATTTCTGATTTTGTGTCGTTTAACTGCAGGAAGTTGTTAGACATCCAGGCTTTTATTTCAGTGAGGCAAGAGAGAATGCCAGAGATATTGGAAGAACCAGGCCTTAACGGGACATACAACTGGGTGTAATCTGCATAAAAATGGAAATCAATATTATAAGTCTGAATAATTTTTTGGGGAAGCATGTATATGTTGAATAACAGTGGCCCCAAAATCGACCCCTGGGGGACATGAGAGGAGGAGGCTTCTCCAAGGATCACGGAAAATGACCTATTTGACAAATAGGAGACGAACCAAAAACAACATAGTTTTTCAGACGGCTAATTAAAAAATCATGGTCCACAGTGTCAAAAGCTGAGCTGAGGTCAAGAATAATTAAAATAGAGAACATTCCTGAGTCAGCTGCACGCAGTAAATCATTGGTGACCATAATCAGAACAGTCTCAGTACTATGCAGGGAACGGAAACCTTATTGAAATTTTTCAAAATGTCATTATTGTTCAAAAGGAGATTAACTGAGTTGAAACGATTTTTCTAAAATTTTAGATAAAAATGGCAGCTTGGAAATGGGTCTAAAATTATTTAAAACAGAGGCATCTAAAGAGGGCTTTAGATGTGTACAGACACTGTCTGTCTTTCCTCTTTTTGTTTGTTTCTTGCATGTGTTGTGGCTTCCATTAAATTTGTTGTGCTAAGTACAGTAGAGCAAAACAAGGTTACCTGTATGGTAAAGCAGAACCTTATAAGTTTTAATATGGTGCTTCTTTTTCTGTAATTTTAGGAAAATGCCCCTCAAGAAATACGTGATGATATCCACTCTCATGGACTAACGGAAGGGCAAAGTTGCATCTCTATTTTCTCCTTTGCATTGAGACACAACACTACTGGTGTATTGATGGAAGACCTGCTAAAACTTCTAAAGTTACATTCTGCTGGGACAAATGCAGTACCAGCAAGCAAGTATTTTTTGGAGAAACCATTAGCTGGTATTATAGATCAATTAAAACGCCATCATTACTGCAGAGTATGTACTAAGTACCTTGGCACTTCACAATCACAAGAAGAAACACTTTCATGTGTGTCATGTTCCTCGTCCATAACAGTAAAAGACAGTTTACAGGAAGGACATTTCTTTATCAGTATTCCATTAAAGGATCAACTGAAGGATGTTCTTGAGAATCAAGGTATGCACGATCTCTGTTTTCATCCTGATGACAGTAGTAGGCATGTAATAAGTGATATATGTGATGGCACCTTATATCAGACCTTAAAATCAAACAGTGAAGAGGATTTCCTCTCCTTACATTTAATTGTGATGGTGTACCAGTCTTTCAGTCCTCTAAATTTAGTATTTGGCCTATACTGTGTTGTGTTAATGAGATACCCCCTGAGAGTAGAGATAAGCATGTGCTTTATGGTTTGGAGCAAAAAAGCCAGACATGACCTGCTACTTCCAACCATTTGTAGAGGAATGTGCCAATCTTTCACAAGCTGGCTTTGAGTGGCAACATCCTAGTGATCTGTCATGGAGACACGTGAAGGTGCACCCATTGTGCTGTGTGTGTGATGCAGTAGCAAGGCCATTACTACAAAATTTTAAGCAATTTAATGGTGAATATGGCTGCGGAGTCTGCCTTCACCCTGGGGTGCAGATGAGGAAAGGAAAAGGAAAGTCAAGGGTTTACACATGTGCAGATGAAAAACCAAGTGACAGAAATCATAAAACCACAGTAGAGATAGGACAAATTGCTGAAAGAGAAGGGACAACAATATTGGGCATAAAGGGCCCATCTGCCATTGTAGATTTACCAAAGTTTGATGTAATCAATGGGATGGTCCCTGACTATATGCATTGTGTGTTGCTTGGCGTGTGCAGACAAATGGCAACTTTATGGATAGATTCAAAAAACTATTCTGAGCCATGGTACATTGGCACACAAACAGCTATCTTGGACAGACACCTCTTGTCTATAAAACCTCCAGGTATTGTTGCTCGAGTTCCAAGATCTCTGACTGAACGCAAATTCTGGAAAGCCCATGAGTGGCAACACTGGCTTCTGTACTATAGCTTGCCAGTTCTAAAAGGCATACTTCCACAGAAGTATCACTGTCATTGGGCATTACTGATAGAGGGCATAAGCATTCTGTTGGGATCTGAAATAAATACAGAACAGATAAATCATGCCCATGAGGCATTAGTGTACTTTGTTGGAGGTATGCAGTCGCTGTATGGGGAAGAGCACATGACATTCAATGTTCATTCACTTCTGCATTTGAGCAAAAGTGTTGTGCATTGTGGTCCTTGTGGGCGCACTCAGCCTTTATGTTTGAAGATTTCAATGGATATCTCCTGAAACAAGTAAAAAGTAGCCAAGCTGTACCACAACAAATATGCAAACGAGTTCTGTTTTCCCGAGCTTTTCCCCGTTTAGCAAAGCAATTTTTAACAAATGCACCTGCAGAAGTTACAGATTTCTGTAATGAAAT
This sequence comes from Onychostoma macrolepis, assembly GCF_012432095.1. Classification (NCBI taxonomy): domain Eukaryota; kingdom Metazoa; phylum Chordata; class Actinopteri; order Cypriniformes; family Cyprinidae; genus Onychostoma; species Onychostoma macrolepis. Next base: position 534,105 of record NC_081158.1, on the reverse strand, counting down.
GAGAACCGAAAAGCATCATGTCAAGAAGTTTGAAGTTCACTGAGGTAACTGCCCTTGGTCCACCAAATGTAAGATTGATGTCTGTTAGTGATCAAGCTGCCCTCCACACAGTGAGAGAGGTTTCCCAAACTCTGTGGTAAATTACTACAAGAGAATTGCTGTAAATGGAGAGGTTGTTCATGGTCATACCTACAGCAAAACAAAACAAAGAAACAACTCTATTGTGCTTTTGAAGGATGGGAGTATTTTTAGAGTCTCCCACTTTATTGACATGGGTGATCAGTGTTTATATGCCATAGGAAACTATGGTAATTGCACAGTGCAGAAGTTAGCCAGAGGTTCTCTTATCAAAACTCCACTGAGCTACATGTCAACTGTCCTCTTTCCCACAGGCTTTCACAAAGCCATAAACAATGCTCAGGTAGTTAGACCATGTATGTATATTCAGTGTCCACAGTCCAGCTCAATTGTTTGTCGGCTACTTAAGACATATTACTGTAAATGAACTAAATGTGAAGATGGTCACTTATTCATTCAGGGTTGCTGAGCTGGAAAGTAACTAATTGCTTCTACTGTTACTGTAATCTAATGTGAGAATCTGTCAAAATTATAATGAAAAAGCACACAGCAGTGTGAAAAGTTTACTACAAAATGTAAATGTATTCTTCTTTAATACATTTTTCAATGCTTGTCATCAACATTTATGTATTTCATTGTAACATCCAAAAGGACACAAGTGCAAGGTATGGTTTCAAAACAATTATTAAAGTAGCATCTTAATAAACTTAGCTAATTTAATAATATGTATTGCCATAAATTCAAATTGTAAATATGCAACTTGTATAATGTCATATACTAATTAAGTGCAAAATTAAATCTTTCTACGGCAAGAAATGAGTGACTGGGTCTTTTTATTTTTACATGGCAATTTTGAATATTTGCTGCATACACAAGAACTTGAAAATCTAACTGTAAATAAAAAATATTTTTTGACTATTTTATTGGATAGAATTACTCATAAAATCTTAAATAACAACAAATATAACCCATGTAATCATTTTTGGAAAAAATCACTAATTGAGATTAAAGAAAGTGTGATCTAAAAACCTGATACAATGCTAGTGTCATAAAATCTTAGAAATGCCATAAATTATTTTTGGTAATCTCATCATGTGCTTTTCCATGTACTTTAATGTCCCATATATGTGACATCTTACATATGTCTATTGTCTTGTAAGGTTTTTATACAATATACCAAGATTTTGGTTTCACTAATGATTGCCCAACTCATATAACTTTGATGTTACGTGTATCTACTAAGAATATTGTATTTGGATTTACTGTCATATATAGTAATTATAAATTCCCAAATTATCTTAAATCTCATATTACACAATTTTACTAAGGATTTTGTGTCTTGTTTGACTGTTATATAAATTTCAGATAAAAGATATAAACATTTAGTAAAATTTATCTATATCTTTTCCATATGGGGAATCAGTGTGTATTTCATTCATATAGTGAAGACTAAGCAGTGTTTAATTTTCCATTTGATTAGTTAGTTTCTGCTATTAAATACACCTAATTTGGGCCTCCCTGAAACCCTAAACCCCCTGGTTTACACTCGTTAAAATGGCACTTTTATGTAATGCTACAGTAAGCACAGCTGTTCAGAAGTTGTGGGCATGCTTTCTTCTCACAAAAGAATGTGAAACATTAACACGAGTTATAGAGTTTTTAGATTTTAAATATACCTACATATAATTTAAGTTTACTTTACACACTTTAAGCATTATTGAATTTGCATATCGAATATTGAATTATTTTACAAGTTATCGCAATCGCATAATGCATATAAATACAGTCAATGTTGTTGAAAAAACAACATCAAAGAAAAATCATACCTCAAAAGTGGAGTTCGCGGGAGAAGAGACAACTAGATCTGTATAGATCATGGTGGTCTCCATACAAAGACCAGTTGCTGAAGAGTGGATGATGGAGGGACCACAGCCAAACATCAGGACAGAATTCTGCATGAGTCAGGTAAGCAGAATAAATTACACTGTAAATGAACATTATTAAAACAAATGGTAAAGTCACTAGTCAAAGTAGTTTATTAGTTTAATCCCTATCAAAGCAATTTATAACTATATGACATTATCACACACAAAGGCTCTTTTAAGAAGCTAGTTTTTATTTATTTATTAATTAGCATGTTATGATGAATCTGCCAAATCAGAGATGTAGGATGCTAGTTTTTATTTTTTTAAAGAATTATCCCTTTAATGTCTTCATTAAGAAATATTCAAGAAAATGTCCCTTTCATAGCAAAAGGCAATAAATATTCTTATTATTATTTGAATAATATTCTCTATATTGCACAAGGCTTAGTGAATAACTTTCTTAATAACTTAAACATGCTTTGATGTCTTTAGGTCACATGGGTTTGGAATTTAATGGATTTATAGTATTGCATGCATTTAAATTTCTAAAATTATTATAAAAAATAAAACTATATTCTTTAAATTAAGAATTTTGCTATGCATTTACGTGTATCGGAGTTGATTTGGGATCAAATGTTATTTCTGTTGCTAACTTATGCACCAAATGCGGTGCTTCAACATATGGTCGGGTAAAACTGTTTAAAATTAGTTCACTTTTAAATATGTTACAACAATCCCACCAATGACAAACATACTATCATAAAACCATACATTTCCACCTATCATACTGTGCTTACCTCTCAACCATCAACGTACCATACACAGTTCAGCGACTGGCTTCTTCTTCTTCTTGCTTTACAGCAGATCGCAGCGTGACTGGCTCTTCTTCATCCATTGCCACTTATGGGGTTGCTCAATTATATTTAACAAAGAGGGACTCTCAAACTGGGAGGAAAAGAAAGAAGTTAAAAAAAAAAAAAAAAATTAAATGTAATTTTGGTAACACCATTTCTTTGAATATAGTAGGAAAACACAAACACCACACTAATTTGAACACCCTATGTTTTTCCTTTTTTCTTTCTTTTTTATGTTTAATACTAAGTTAACGCAGTGTGTCATTATATAATTGTACTTTTTTTTTTTTTTTAAGAAAAAAGAAAATAAATCAACTTTTCTCTCGATACTTAAATTCTTAGTCGCATGCCAAGCCCGCAAAACCGGGCAGCGGGGCAGATATAAACCGGGGTCTGTGCCCACCACGCGCACACCTGACTCCCCCTTGAGTGACATCCCAGCAGTTACCGTACTACTGGGAAAATATTCATGGAAATATGAGGAAACAATGTCTCTACATTATTTATTTATGTAGGATGAAGAGATACAGATCAAGAATCAGTAACAAGCAATACATAAAAAGGTATTCTTTATCATTCTAGATTTACTACATTAACAAATCACTTTTGAGTCACGTGATATTTATGGGTTCTGTCTCATTGCTGAATCTCTTTATATGAAGTTACATGAAAAGACATCATAGAACTTAAGAGTATAGTGTATACTGACTTACTGACAGTAATCTACTGAACATTTAGAATACACAAGCCCTCATTAATACAGATTTATATGTTAACGATTCTTGATTTTCATCGTAAATCTTATGCTAAAGCTTCAGAATTATTGGAATTGTATTCTACAAAGCTTTTATTATCTTAAGGGAAACAGTAGGTAACCACTGAAAGTGTTGTGGCTATTCTGGCTATCATGTATCCTCCTGCCAGACCAAAGTCTCACATAGACGACATCTCCAACCTCCAGGATCAACACAACTCCATTGGAGGAGCTTACTTCATGTCCAGGTTGATAATTATGTGCTATAACCACATGCTCTCCATTCTTCACAATGACTGCAGTTGATGAAACTGATTGACTGATTGTAGCATATATAGAGATTCTGAACATGTACGCTCCTTTCAGTGGGGCTGTGAAAATACCTGAATCAAGTAACAAGAGATACAGAAAAAAAAATCAGCTTGTAAACTGAGTTTTATGACTCCATTTCATTGATTATTACCTGTAATTGGGTTGTAGGCGTTCCCTATGTTTGTGAAGACTTTCCTGTAGGTTAGAGTGATTTCAGTGGTGAAAGGACCAACATCTTCACTGCCAGACTCAATCAGTCCAGCTGAAAAAGCTATCTCTCTGTCTGTGATTGAAAAACATAAGCAATATTGTGATATATTACTGTATCACGCTGAGAATGTATACACTGAATTTAACATCATTCTGTTTACTGTTTCACCTCTATTTTCCTTTCTCAGCTCCTCCACTTGACTCAGAGTAAGATTTGAAATTTCTGTGAATAAACACAAATTCCGTTAAATGACCTTTACACTGCTTGCTGTAATAGATAACAATTTACACAGTATACACTCAACATTTACTATACAGTATATTGCATTGGTGTTTTACTCTGAGGATCACCGATAAAAGAGTGAATGTTCTGGTAAGATACCATCAGTTTTCTTGTTCAACTCTTCCAGGATGAATGTCTGTTGTTCCTTCAGTCGCGTCTCTAAAGCTCTGATGTTGGCTTTCTGCTCTGTAACGGTGGCGGTCAGCTCTCTCAGTGCTGCGTGGATGTCAGGGAAGCTCAGATGGCAGTACTGGCTGTCAGTCGAAGCTTCATCTCTCAGAGAGTCTGTCTGAGATGGATTCTGTCTTCTGTCCTCAGATCTGAGCTGTTGACTGATCTCATTCTCAGCGAGTCCTCCATCTACCTGCTGCTGTACAGCAAACACAAAGGTTTCCAGCAGCAGCAGGATACATAACAAACCCTTCATTCTTCACTGATATTTGTGTCCAGCTCTTGCTCTGTCATCCCCACAGACCCTCATGCTCTTTTTATAGTGTCCTGATTTACTGTCATTTGTGCTTGATTTATAGTGCTTCAGATAATAAAGTAGTTCAAGTTAATTGTTAATCGTATTTAAAGGGATGTTCCGGGTTCAGTAGATGTTCAACTCTGATGTTTGTGACACAATGTCGAACACAGCAAAAAATAATCTGATATAGACTGACACACCACTTTCTGATATCCATGTGCATCTTACAAAAAAATACTAGGTTTTCCAACTGACTGAATGAAAGAAAGAAAGAATGTCAAACAAATAAACACTGAATGTAAATTTATGGAGACAAAATCAGTTTACATATATAATGTTGAAGCTTTGTGAGAATACTACTGAATTAGGGCATGTTTAATGTTTTCTGCTTTAACTAAAGAATGAGTTGACATTTATTTCTGTGGTGATATCATGCCACAAATGTTGCTGATGGAGTTTGAATGTTATTTCCCCATATGCAACAACATATATCAACAGTGCATGGATTAATAAGCAATAAAAAAAATAAAAAAAAAAATAAAATAAAATCTATTCTTACCTTACTATTAATGTATAGCTAAATTATAGAATATACTGAAGATGGCAGGCTATATGTATAAAACACAAGAAATGGTATCCTTTTGCATAAAAACTCTTTTCCGCACAACCTCTGCTCAGGAATTGCTTTATTATCCCTCAAGCTTATCACTTGTGGAAGGCAGGAGTGAGGACTTCAGCAGTCCATTGATCAAAGACTGACCCAATCACCATGTGCTTTCACTGATCATAGTATTTCATTTTTAAAACCTAAAGGTCACTGCACATTGAGTCCAAAATTTTTGCACATTAAAAAATAAATATGACCTCATGTTGTGTCAATCACGTTTACACGCTGCCTCCGAAACTTTCATCTGTCATAAAAAAAAAATTCATATAGGGTTTTCTGTGTTTTTCACATCTGTAGCAAGCATATTTGAAAACTCAGCCACCTTAGAAGCTAAATCCAAAATTGTATACTGATTTCAATGCCTGGGACGCGCCTTTCCCATGCCACAGTTTGGGGCATACCTTAGACCAGTAATCTCAAACTCAATTCCTGGAGGGCCACAGCTCTGCAGAGTTTAGCTCCAAATCACACCTGCTTGGAGGTTTCTAGTAATCCTGAAGACCTTGATTAGCTGGATCAGGTGTGTTTGATTGGGGTTGGAGCGAAACTGTGCAGAGCTGTGGCCTTCCAGGAATTGAGTTTGAGACCAATGCCTTAGACATACTGCCAGTCTCTGGAAATTGGTAGTCTTCTTTTAAATATGTGGCTCTAGTATTGTTACCAAAGCATCAAAATCCTGTAGTAAACTTTGAATCGCTCGGGATAATCCTGCAGCTCTTTGATGAGGTGGAACTCTCCTTCGTCTCTACGCAATCTCAGCATTAGATGGACCCAATATTTCCTCTTTTTCAGAAGAGAGAGGACATTGCTCATTGCTTGGACACTCCATTTTGTATTGTTTTGCAAATTATTTCTGCAACGGATTAATTAATACACATCAGACTCAGTGTGTAAGGTTTCTGTGCGTGACAAATTTTTAAGATGACAAATATGAAAAAACACATGAAAATATTGGACTCAGTGTGCAAAGACCTTAAGTGTGAACAACCACTGACTACCACAGACTTACTAAATCAGTTTTGCCTTGTGACTTGTAACATCTGTGTAGGATTAGTGATGGCTGATTACACTTTGTTTTAAAAAACCCTTTTAGCCTTTTGACATTTGCGTATAAATTACTGACCTGGCCTCAGCGTTTACATTTATATGGGTACTAAATTGCAGATGGTCTTTATCACTATCAAAAGGATGCTAAACAGATCGACTAGGTGTCTTTATCAAGCTTCAAACACATTCCACAGAAGGGGGGGTGACCCCCGTGCCAGGGACCAGACCAGTTGTCTGTCTCCACAATTTCCAATACACGTCACACACACACCTAAAGACATTTTCTCTATTTAGGCCATAATTAAGCAGTTATAAATGTATCTGCTATATGCATGTGTTGTATGTATATTCCCCTGTTATATTAACTTAGTTAAAACCCTTTTCTTGTATTAGTTAGACGTTAAATGCCTATATTCCAGTGTGTGAGTGTATCTCTTCTTTAATATCATTTGGAGGTTACTTTCTTGGTAACAAAATGATCTTCTCTTTATTTCTCACACAATAATGTACACTATGTGATCGTGAAATGCATCGAACAATTCTTACTATGTTTTGAATTAAAAGCTGCACTAGCGTTCCAGATCAGCAATAAAATGCGAATGGTCCATAAACGGAGACAAAGGGTATCTCTCCCGCTCAAAATGCATGCCTCTGATTGGCCACTCCACCCACCAAATAGGTGCGGCAATGAACTATTAAAAGTTCCGAACGCAGACTAATCATCGCTCAAAACTCAAAACACACTCTAAAACTCCTCTTGAGTTTAACCTTCTGGCAGTGTTTACCTTCAAGTAACTTTGTGGATTTGCTGTGGACTTCTTCAACTCACAGAAAGAAATCATCGAGAACCTTGTCTACCGCATCAAGACTCTTATTCAGCAACAAACCAATGCAAGTAACCATTTACAACTGATTAGATGCGTGTTTAAGTTTGAACCCCTTTTAAGGTGAATTGTGTCTCTGATGATTCTCATTTTAGGTTGTGGTTAATTGATGTGAAATACTGCCATTCTTTGCTCTTCTCTCTCTTTTCCTTACTTTCCTTCATTCTATATATATGTTTTGCTTAGTTTGTTTGTATGTTAGTTATAGTTTCGAACATCAGTCATCTAATGTTTAGTTATAGGGAACAAACAGATCTCGCCACCCATTTATTTCCATAGTAGGAAAAATAATATGAGTAAGTAACTGCGACGTCGTGGCAATGTCATGGCGACCTCGTGGATCTATAGTCGTGTGTTGGTAACCAGTTTGTCATTTTAATTCTTAATCTATATGGGCGGACGTCGCTAATTTAACTCGTTTGCCCAAAACTTTTTTAGAGACCTTTTCAACAACATATGAAAACTGAATTAATCAAATTTGAGTCTCTTTTACTATAGATATAATGCACAAATAACAAAAACAGTAAACAGGTTTCTAAACATGTACATGAACGAAGGTTTTCTTCGGAAGCCTGAACACTGAACCATTTACTCCTCCACATCTACTCCTCCGTCTGCTCCTCCACGTGTCCCTAAAACAAGAAAAATGAAAGAAAGAAAGAAAAGGTGAGTATTAACCCATTTTAACATTAAAGTACACAAGACAGTTAGCACTGAAAGAAGCAGCAATCTTTAAGCAGATCATTTTGTATAAAAAGCGCTCCCTTTTAAACACCATCACAAAAGTTACTTTGTGGCAAGGAATAAAGGAAACTTTTGTTTGTTTGTCACAACGTAACCGTTTACACTTATGTTGGGGGTATTTAATGCCCGAATTACTGTTTAGAACAAACTAGTATTTTCTTTTTTAAATGTATTCATATGGGAAAAAATTGTACAGAAAAAATAGACTTATGTGCTTGAGCATGGTTACAAACACTTAATTGGCTGAAAGCCCAATCGCTGATTGGTTGGCACTGATCAGAGATCTGGGGCACGTTCAGGCTCACACCGGTGCCCAACGTTTTGCTACGGTTTCCGGGTTGAACGACATGTTTCCTGGAAACGGTGTGCAACGGTGTACAGAAATATGCGCTATTGAAGTGTGTGTGTGGAGTGTGGAGCTGAACAGTAGCGCTCGTTGCAGGACAGGTGCCGATGCGCTCACTTGCTCTTAAAATCTCCGTAATTTTTGGTCATACAGATAATAGTAGAGTAATACATCTTTCAAAAATCCGTGTATGAAAAATATATCTATAGAGAATGAAATGTCTACTGTTTTAGCTGTTCAAAAATGTTTAAGCTGGCTTTCAGTTCAATATAATAACAAAAAACTACATTTTGGATTTTTATTCAACTAAGGTGGGCATGCTGTGATCTGTACTGTATTTTTACTGTAACTGAGAGATTCCGGCCAAACAACAACAACAACAACAACAAAAAACACAAAATGGGAGTGGGAGTCATTCTTCCAGGATTGGAACGGGACGGGATTTCCCCCCCTGTTTTTTCGTGAGATTGGGACGGGACGGGATTTTTTTTTTTTTGTGGGAGTGGGATGAGAGCGGTTTGAAAATCCACTCCCGTGTCACCTTCTAGTCTATACATGTACACATTGCATAAAGAGTTTCAGCACTGAGACAGACAGGACCCATGAATATCATGTGACTCAAAGTGATTTTTTTTAAAGTAGCAAATCTAGAATGATAAATAATAGCTTTTTAAGTGTAACTTATTACTAATCTACATTAATAAGAGAAGAGACATCTGTTCCATTTTTTTTTTCTCATGTTCTTAAATATTTCCTCTACAAACCAGTAGTACAGTAATATTTTAGATCAACAATGCTTGCTTTCAAGTCATGATAGCATATGTATAAGTAATTCATGACATGACATGCAGTCTTCATGTAATTTACAATCTTTGTCTCTAAAATCAAGATTGTTTTGTATTAAAAATAAACAAGTTTATGTTTCTGTCACAAACTCCTTATTCTTATCAAAAGCTCATTGTACATTGATCTCAAGTCTCAAACCAGGCTTCAGACAAGGACTCAAATGGATTGTTTCCATCGAGCTGTACGCTTCAGTACAGTATGGTATGCAATTATTTAAGTTTCCATTGTCAGAAGTTGTGAATGGTACTAAAATAGTGAACCTGTCACAAACTCCTTATTCTTATCAAAAGCTCATTGTACATTGATCTCAAGTCTCAAACCAGGCTTCAGACAAGGACTCAAATGGATCGTTTCCATCAAGCTGTACGCTTCAGTACAGTATGGTATGCAATTATTTAAGTTTCCATTGTCAGAAGTTGTGAATGGTACTAAAATAGTGAACCGTACCATACCTCTTTTTTGGGGGTACCTAGCACAGTAGTCTGGTACCTAAAGGGTGGAGCTAGACTCACTGAGGATCAGGGTGTACCGTCCCAAATCATACTGTACTGTACTGTACCGTACTGCTTGGTGGAAAATGAGCCAAAACAAGCCTGATTCCTTAAAGGATTTGTGGGACAAAGGGGAAGGTATTCCAATGTAACAGTATATAGTCCAGTATCTAATGTAACACTAGATCAAAGACTAGTCTCATTTTCATTTATACAGTACAGTATATGGCAGGGGTTCTCAACTCTGGCCCTCAAGTTCCACTTTCCTGTAGAGTTTAGCTTCAACCCTAATCAAACACACTTGAACAAGCTCATCATTGTCTTCGTGATTGCTAGAAAGTAACAGGCAGGTGAGTTTGATCAAGGTTGAGCTAAACTCTGCAGGAAAGAGGACCTCAAGGGCCAGAGTTGAGGACCTCTGATATATGGCAAGCAAGCCAGTGAATTATGGCATCAGTATATGGGCTGCGTCCCCATTCAAAAGCTGTGCATTTCGAAGGGCGCATTTGAAGGCTGGTTGCGTCATGCCAGTGACAACAACGTTTTTCATTCAAATAAAGTGGTGGGTGATTCACTGGTGTCTGATGAATACACTTACACATGTAAGTATTGTGTTTTAATTTGTTCAAATATCTAGCAAAACTGATAAAAGCTAGCGGTCTCTCTTAAAACTTACACTAAAAATGTTTCCACTGTTCAGCTTCATTTGTCAGTTAGTCTGAGGCAAAACATGTTGTAATACTTTGTTTTGTTCCAGGGACCAAGGAGCAGACAGCTCAATACATTCAATGAGGTCCATTCTGGGCATGACGGGAGCACTACAGCCCTCCTTGGGCTGGATGTGGAGTCAGGGGCCCTCACAGGGTTGCCTCAGGAACCGCTTCCATTTCTGCGACAGGAGGAGCTCCTGACTGGTCTCCATGGACAAGACCAGACAAGATAAAACTGTTCCTGTGGACACAACAAGACATTAAAATTATTTGACTCTGGTCAGGGGCTGGAGCCTGCACTGGACTCTGGTCAGTACACTGGGAACGGCACTCATGGCCGTGACTATGCAACGTAGGGCTTGGGCTTGAGGTAGCCACAGCCGGCGGATATGACATCAGAACGGCCAGCGGGCTTGAGGGAGCCACAGCCGGCGGATTTGAGCGAGCTGCCGCCCACGAACTTGACTGATGAGAGGCCGGCTAACTTGACTGACGAGTGACTGGTGGGCTTGGTTTAGCTGCAGCCGGCAGACTGGACAGATGATCGGCCGACAGACTTGACCGATGATGAACTGGCAGGCTTGAGTGAGCCGCGGCCGGCGGGCTGGAAAGAGCGGTGATCGGCGGGCTGACTTCGTAGCGGCCGGTGAACTTGACTGGTGATCGACCAGTGGACTCGCGGCACTTGCGGTGATCCCGCTGAACTCCCACGCATCATCCACGGGCTAGAGCGGGATGACCAGCGGCGACTTCCATGCCACGGGGAAAACACAAACAGGAACAAAACAAAAAACTTTAAAAAACGAAAAACAAAATCAGGTGAATGGGCACCGCTTACTTTGTGGGTCTGTTCCCACACGACAGAGGACTGACACTTGGAGGTAATCCATTACCCATTTGTAATATTTCCACTATCCACCTCTTGTGTACACAACAATTAGCCCTCACCCTATACAAAGCCCACAAGTTTTAGTTTTTTGTTTGTTTGGAGTGCTGTTGTGCAAGATATGTTTACAACTGTTTTAAGCAAACAAAGGATCCTCTATGCTTACCATTCATTAAAAAAGCAATTTTTGAATTTTTGTATATATATTTTTTGATGTCATTTATAATTTGTAAATTTTTCTAGACTGTTTATTTTTGTAATGTAAGTTAAAAGTGAAATGACAGCGTTGTTCTATACATTATTTATATTTGGAAAGTAAGTTATTTGTAAATTAACCAAAAGAATTTCTGTAGATTGTTGACTTTTGTAAATAAAAGACACAAGTAACTGTTCGGGAATTTTTTTAGGGGGGATAAATTGTTTCAATGCATGTATTTACAACATAATATTTGCAACAACAGGAAAACCACATCATTTCCAATTAACAGTACATAAAACACGTGCTGCTGGGCCTGGATGGTTCAGTGTATGATACACAACCTGCCTCTCGTAGGGAGTGGTGAGGGGGAAGGGGTGTCGGAGGCATGGGTACCCTCCATCTGCCAGGATAAAGTGTAGGTGTCAATGAAGCAGCCCTGATGGTCATAAACAGCCTGCAGAATAATGTGATATGATGATGATATGACAAACTATATTTACTATTTTTTCTTGCATAACAGTATGTTGTTGCACACTCTTTACAAACAAGCAGAACACAATTCACAACTGACAGACAGTAAATACAATATAATTAAAAATAAAAAATCCTGGAGTTTTCATTTTACATGTACCTTATTCAGCTCTACAACTGTCACTGGTTGAGCTACTGTGTAGGAGCATAGGAGCGAAGGAGCGTGGAGACGAAGGAGAATTAACAAAGAACAATCTTTAATGATCCAAAAGAGGGACACACACACACAGCACAGAGAATTGACATCTAACACTGGACGCTGGAGACAGGGAAACACGGGCTTAAATGCATGAACTCAACGAGGTAATTAATAGACACAGGAGGAACTAATAACGAGACAACGAGGACAGGAACAGGAATGACCAAATAAGGGCATAAAGAAACTCAAAACAGGCTGGAGCCGACAGCCTTTTCCTCCTCAGATTCCTTTTTTGGTTAGTGGTGAGGGATACAGTTGCTGCTGGCTTAGGGCTTGGGAGTACAGCGGTCGGAAGGGCTTGACTTTGGAGCGGCCGGTGGCCTTGACTGACGACTGGTTCTGGATCGGGACTGGACGCCCTCCAGGGAGAGGTCCACGGGGCGATGGTAATTGGCCCCGATCCAGAACAAGGAATTCAGCATGGCGTCGTCCAACGTAGTAAAAACGGCGAGCCCACAGAATTTCCTGGCATATTCCACAAAAGGCAGATCTTGGCGGGCTAGGGCAGTGAATTTTGCGGCTGTTTCCATAACGGCGGGGAGAAACCAAAAAACGAAAACTAAACAGGGAGAAAGATTACTATTTTTACGCTTACTAATTTTTAAAGTTCAGTGTTCTGTCACGGGTTAAGGTACTGTGTAGGAGCGTGGAGACGAAGGAGAATTAACAAAAAACTATCTTCAATGATCCAAAACAGGGAAATGCACACAGAGAATTGACATCTAACACTGGATGCTGGAGACAGGGAAACATGGGGCTTAAATGCATGAACTCAACGAGGTAATTAATAGATATAGGAAGAACTAATAACGAGACAACGAGGACAGGAACAGGAATGACCAAATAAGGGCATAAACAAACACAAAACAGCTCCATAACCTTGACAACGACAGCCTGATGTACAAAGGAATATTTTAGTGTAACTTGATTAAATCTTAATACTTTGTATCGACAATTAGATGGTAGAAGCACAAATTCATTATACAACACATGACTGGGATTAGAATCAATATTCTTGGCCAGCCTTAAGAGGCTCTTACAATAATAAGTTAATTTAACTATTCAAGAAGCTGTCATACTATCTTTGAACAGATTTTAATTTGGTTCCTCAACTTTGTCTTTAGCTTAACAGACAAACTCATGTACAAAACAGAATTGCAGTACTGTAAGACACATAAAGAATAATATAATAATCTGTTTTGATGCTCCAAAGGACCCGAGACACTGAAGAAAATAAATTCTCTGCTTTGTCTTTTTACACAAACTGTCAAAATGATCTTTCCAGGATACCTTATTGTCTGTTGCTACACCTAAATACTTAGACTTTTCTACCTGTATAATAGTTTCATGAGCGGTGTCCCTGACTAAGGATTTTCAGTCAAATCTGAGTTTTCGAATTTTGCCTATAGTCAACTGATAGTCAAATAATATGTTTGGGGGCGGGGCAAAATACATTATCAAGAGTCAAGTCAGACATTCGACAGTCATAAATACTGATGTTAACAGAAAGGGAAAATGTGTAAACGGGGTTGTGGCTAGAAGGGACACGGCAAAAACCGGAAGCTAACAATAAACTGAATTTTCTACCTATTAGATTGTGTTTTATTAACATCTACACCTACCCCAATCCTAAACCTACCCTTTACAGGGTGAGGAAAAATGAAAAATTATGTTATATTCACAATTTTTTACAATAGTGCTCTCATTATAACGTTATGTATATCACAGTAGTTATTAATGTTCTACACTTCTGTTTTGAACTGCGTGCGCTGAAGATGACCAGTAGAATGAAGCATTTGATAGGTTTTTAATCAATGGGATTTAACTCATTTATCATTTATCTCATGTCAAGTCAAGTCAAGTCACCTTTATTTATATAGCGCTTATAACAATACAAATTGTGTCAAAGCAACTTCACAATATCAAAATAGGAAAATAGTGTGTCAATGTAAAATGACAAGATTAAACACTCAATTTTCAGTTAAAGGCATTTCATTATTGAGTTTAGTGATGTCATCGTCCAGCTCAGTTCAGTTTAAATAGTATCTGTGCAATCAAGTCGACGATATCGCTGGAAATGAAGTGTCCCCAATATCTCCCAAATCTCATATAGAATACACTTCATTATTTATAGAACAGAACGTTAATATTACGACTTGTAGGCTATCTGCACAAAATCCCCCAAATGCAGAAGTGAACGTGTCTGCACGGCTCTGAATGAACTCCTTTTGTGGACGCGTTCTTCACGCAAAGACGTACAGAAACACAGCAACTAAACTCTAAAAATTCAAAGCGTTTTATTATAATAGTGTTCTCATTATAATGTTATGTACTACCCAAATTACGGAAATGTTGGGACGATTTTTAAATTTGAATAAAATGAAAACTAAAAGACTTTCAAATCACATGATCCAATATTTTATTTATTTTATTTTTACCATGCTTTGCTATACGTTGTGGAAATATATAGGCCTATACATGAAATCAAAATCATGATCTAAAACGTATCTTAATGTGGTAAGAACTACGACTAGAACACCAACATTGTCACAGATCGGCCAGGCTCATTCACCACCCAATCACAGCGCACTCCGTCACCAGAGTATTAACTACACACACCTGATTGAAATCATCACCCTCATCAAGGACTGGTTCATAAGCACACACCTCACTTCACTCTGCGTCTGATCTCGTTCATTCGAAGTGGACTCTCTCCATGCTATCCAAACGATACATTGAAAAACCTACCTTTTGCACTTACCTTTTGTGTCTCCTCCAGAGTTACCTTCTGCTCCTCGCTCCAACGTCTCTTCCAGTCATCATCTCCTTGTGGACCATCTCAGTAATCATCAGAGGTGTGTGCTCTCTCCCGTCTCCGTCCCACAATCTCCTGCGAAACAAGAAACAAGGTTATAAACTCCATCAACCTAAGAACTGTTCTATCACCCAAGATACTCACCTGCCATTTCTATCTGCACCTGTTGCTGTTAATAAACTTACCTGTTTACCTGTTAATCCTCTGTCTGAGTCTCCTTCCGTAACAGAAGATCGGACCCAAAAAGGAATCAGCAACATGAGTTCACCTGACCCGCTCCAGGAGATCGTGGATGCTCTCAAGCAGATTCTCACTCCCTCACCAGTTTCACCATCACCCGCACCGCCGGACACCAACAACGCCACTTCTTCTCCACCAGTCATTACCAGTCCCATGGCCAAACCAGCGCCCTACTCTGGCTCGGTAGAGGAGTGCAACAGATTTCTGCGTCAATGCTCGCTGGCTCTGGAGATGCAACCGCAGCTTTATCCAACAGAAAGAGCCAAGATTGCGTTCCTGATTTCCCTGTTGACGGGGCGAGCGCTCCAATGGGCAGCTGGAATGAGCACTCGCTCTTCACGACATACCGGCAGGGACTTGAGCCGAGGTTGCGGCTTCAGCTCGTTGCCTATGATGACTCCTATGGTCTGGAACATTTCATACAGCTGTCCATCCGATGTGCCACCCATATGCAATCTTGTTTGAAGAACAGCTGCATTCATCTTACAGTCCACTCCACTCCGGGTCAGCCGGGAATTTCATCTCTGGGAATCTCTGCCGCCAACTCAAACTCTCGACTACCACCACCAAGACCATCTACCAGGTCCAATCAGTAACTGGAACACCCCTCAGCCGCAAACATGTAGGCCACAGCGTGGGACCTCTTCACTTACGAGTGGGACTGTTACATGAGGAAACCCTGCATCTCCACGTTCTGGAGGATTCCACCGCTGATGTGATCCTAGGGCGCCCATGGTTTGTGCAACACGATCCCATCATTTCCTGGAAGACTGGTGAGGTCCTGAAATGGGGTAGTACCTGTTTCCCTGACTGTTTTCCTCACACTCCCCAGCCATCTCCTCAGCCTGTCACACTCCCAGTCAACTCCACTTCCATCGAAAGTCCCGTCGACAAACAGTCAGTGGAAATTCCCACCTGTTACGCCCCCTTCAGTGATGTATTCTGCCCGAAGAAGGCTTCCCAGTTACCTCCGCACCGGCCATGGGACTGTGCTATAGATCTACTTCCGGGTGAGCCAGTGCCCCGTGGTAAGATTTACTCAATATACTCCTCCATGGCCTTCTGTTCAGGGAGTGATAATGAGGAAGCTTTACAGCAAGGCTATATCCGCCCTTCCACGTCCCCTGCTGCTTAGAGTTTTTTCTTCGTGGCCAAAAAGGACGGAGGTTTGAGGCCCTGCATCGACTACCGGGCGCTGAACAAAGCAACAGTCAAGTTCCGCTATCCGCTTCCCCTCGTCCCGGTGGCATTGGAACATCTCCGCGGAGCCATGGTCTTCTCCAAGTTAGACCTCCGCAGCGTGTATAACCTCATCCGGATACGTGAGGGGGACGAGTGGAAGACCGCCTTCATTACCCCTACTGGCCACTATGAGTACCTTGTTATGCCATATGTATTAGTAAACAGTAAACCCCTCCGTATTCCAGGATTTCATGCATGAGGTTCTCCAATAGTGTCTTCTTCGGTTCATCCTCGTCTACATTGATGACATCCTCATCTACTCCCGGAGCGTGGCCGAACATCGCTGCAACGTTGCGGAGGTCCTGCAACGCCTGAGAGATTTCCACCTCTTCCTCAAGGCCGAAAAATGCTCCTTCCACCAGTCTTCAGTGCAGTTCCTTGGCTACATCATAGACCACAGTGTCATCCAGATGGACAAGGGGAAGGTAGAGGCCATCAGGAATTGGCCTGTTCCAGCTACCATCAAGGAACTTCAGCGACTCCTGGGATTCTCAAACTTTTATAGAAGATTCATCCACAGCTACAGCTCCATAACCAATCCACTTGCCAGTCTGTTAAAAGATAAGCCCAAATCTCTGTCCTGGTCACCAGCAGCCACAGAAGCCTTTGAAACCCTCAAGAAAGCCTTCACCTGTGCACCGTTCCTCATCCATCCAGATCCCAACAGGCCCTTCATTGTGGAGGTGGATGCCTCCACCACTGGGGTAGGAGCGGTGCTTTCTCAGCAGCAGGGGACTCCAGCCAAACTCCATTGGATCCTGGCCGTGGGGAAACCACCGTCGACTGGACCAGGCTGACCGCACTGCCGGAGTCCAGGAGAGCCCGGTAGGGGCGGCCGTTGACCTCCACTTCTACCTTTGGCGCGGCCAGGGGGGGCTCGTGGTGTACGATGCAACCTGCCAGCCATGCCCGGCGGGGTGCGGTGGGCGGCTCCGTGGGCATCGGTTCGTCTTGTGGTTCGGGAGCTGCCGGCCTGCTCACTGGCCGAAAGGTACCCTACCGCTCGCTCCCCAGCCTCGCGACGTTGGGCCACCTCCGCCAGTTCGACGGCGTCCACCAGTTCTCCCACGGTGAGCGGGTTCCGCATGCCGGCGGCCTGGTGGATGAGACGCAGCAGGGCTCGAAGAAGACGGTCCACAACTACTCGTTCAGCCACTTGGGCGGCGCTGGGGTCCCCGGCTAGCAGCCAGTGGCGTGTGAGGTGGGACAGATCGGCAGTTTGGGCGCGGGCTGGCAAAGGGCTGGAGTATTCCCAATCATGCACCAACTGGGCGGCCGCGATCGATGAAAGGCCCACCGGGACAAGATTTCCTTCTTCAACTCCTCGTAGGAATCCCTCAGCTCCGGTGGCATGGAGAAGTAGGCCCGTTGTGGTTCGCCCGTCAACAACGGCGCCAGCGCGCACGCCCATTCGTCCCGTGGCCAGCCCTCTTGATCTGCCATTGACTCGAACATGAGCGGGAAGCTCTCCACATCATCGTGGGCCGTCATCTTCGGCAGTAGTGTCGGCGCTCGGACGCGGGGGTCGGGCAGCGGAACCCGCTGGGCGGAGGCGGTCCGGAGGGCGGCGATCTCCCTCTCCACCTCTCCTTGTCGGGCAGCCATGTGTTCCACAATTTGCTGCTGGCGGATGCTTACCGGTTAGATGTTTTAGGATTTCCTACATGGCTGGGGAGGAAACGGCGCCTGAGTGAGAAACAGAAAAAAAAAAAACGATGAACATTAGTGGGAAAAAAAACGGTGCTTGTCGGTGATTCTTCCGATGTCATGCCCGCATTCTCCACCAGTGTAACGGGTGGAAGAATCACACGACAAGGGAGATCAATGAATGCCCCGAAGGGTGCGTTTATTGAGTGTGTGAGTCGTGCCGTAGTGTTCGTGAGTGAGGTCTTCATGCTCCAGGATCTGCTATTCTCTGTGCTCCACGTGAGTGAGGGTCTGGTGTCCGTGCGTTGAGGGTGCCTCGGGCTGGCCGGTCAGACGCTGCTCTCTACGGGAGATGGAGAGGAAAGTTAGCGATACTCTAACTGGAGTCATGCCTCCCTGACTCTAAGCCTTCTGGCGGCTTATATAGGCGGCTGGTAATGAGCCTCAGGTGTGGCCGGCCAGCCCGCGGTGATGACGAACAGGTGTTCCTCCTCTGTTTCCAGGGCGACGCTGATGAGGTCCCGGGACACGCGTCACAGTCTTCAGCTCACCAAGCCTGCATTTATTTGATCCAAAGTACAGCAAAAACAGTACATTATATTTATTATAATATATAGACCTACATATTGTTACCATTCAAAATAAATAAAGCACCCCCCCCCCCCCCCACAATAAAATTTATAAATAAATTAGTGAGCATGTTGATAGGCTTATCAGGAGCAACTATATTATTACATTAGCAATCACCAATATTGCCCACGTGATTTTATAACATAGATGCACACATGCTTTGCATGTATTATCATACAATACAAAAACAACATTTTATAACTGAGAAACTAAATTATTGTTAAGCTTATTATAAACATGTTTGAGCAGGTATTTGCAAACAGAGTAGGCTACTTCACAGTAAAGATTGGTCTAAACTTTCTTAGACATTACTTTTATATCATTTTTTATAGAACATATAACTATCCTCACGTCGTGCAACATTTAAATGCAATGAAAGGTTGCCTATCATATTTCAAAATGTTGCACTCGATTTCACACATTTTATTCTGGAGTTATAGTTTGGGAAAAGTTCACCTAGTAAATGTGTTCAACTTTGTCACAACAACACATTATCGAATGCCAATAAGAAACATTACTTACTCGGTATAAAATATCTCCTCCTCCGCCGGCTCCAGCCGCGCTCGCGTTCTGTTTGTGAGGTAAACGAAGCTTTTTCCTCTCAGCGCGTCTTCTGGCGGTAAATACAAGGCTTTTTCCTCTCAGCGCGTCTTCTGGCGGTAAATACAAGGCTTATTCCTCACAGCGTGTTCTTCCAAAACTGAAAAGTATCTGAGATGAACGTGTTGCTGCTTTGTTTGCGGTGGTGTGGGCGTTTACATGCCACGTGTCTCGTGAAGACTTACTTCATTTAACAGTAGACATGTCAAGCTTCCTATAGATATATTTCTCATGTCTTTGTGTGAAGTATTTGCTGAGTTACAGTTCATTTTAGTGATGTGTTTCAAAAAGCAGTTTGCGGAGACGGAGAGGACAGAGAGCGCACCCTGTTTGTTTTCTTTATTCTTCAGAAGCACAAAGTTTAGTTGTTATTATGAGTGTATACAAATAAAAGTAGACCCCTTACAGATTTGAATGGTGTATTGCTCTTATCTGTACGATCAAAAATGGCAGAGTAATTCAAGCTCATTTCGGCCTTATCAGGAAAATCTGCCTCAAAATGCGTATCCGCATTTGTCGACCCCAGAGGGTTAAAATATAGATTTAAAAAAAGGTATCTCTCTCTTTTTTCTTCAAATTAACCTCATTTGTCCATTTACCTTTCTTTTATGTGCAAACTTTGACTCATCAATGGAAATGAACTTGCGTCTTGATTTTCCACCCACTGTAAGACCAGTTCTTCTTCTCAGTCTCTGTAGTGCAGCTATGCATATCTGAATAACATAAGAGAAATATTAATGAATGGCATGCAATGTTTAATTGATTTGTTTCTGTATTAATTATAAAGAAGTACCAAACCTTCCTAACGGCATTTGTCATACGGGACAGTGTTCTTGAACTTCTAGCTATCTGATCCTCTAGCAGGTCAATTTGCCTGAGTTGGAGACCTCGTGCAAATCTGAGAACAAGAAGCACATCACTAGTACTGACTCTGTTTGCTCTACAGGCTGTACAAATATTGTTGTGGTAAATCATTGTGTGTACAGCACTCAGAGCACTGTACAGATAAATAAGTCTTTCTCTTTTTATAAATTTCAATCATTTAACGAGTTGTACTCTACTTTGGCTGAAAAGTGAACCTTTTCTTACTGATGATGAAACTTTGTGATGACCCTTTCTTCTGCACAACCTGAAATAAAACAAATTAAAACCAATAAAGTGAAGCATAAAAAATTTTAACTGCCAATACAATATTTAGTTTTAACTGTGACCCAGAACAAAATGTTATCACATGAATGCTATCATAGAAATAGATAGTTGACATGCAATGTCATTCATAAAGCAATAAGCCCCAAGAAGCCTTGGTTTAAATTGAATTTAGAACAGCTACCTTAGCGGCACTACATTCACTGTAAACCAAGGCTTCACGTTGCTTATTGCTTTTATAGACTAGTTAGACCATAAAAATAATTATTTTAATAAATAACAGGTGTATGCAGAGTAATTTACAAAGGCTTTGATGTTCAACAAATCACTTACCAATCAGAATCAAGGACTGTAACAATCGATTTTATAATACTTCCTTTCTTATTAATTGAGATTTATCAAACAAAAAGGCTAATTAAGTTAAATGTACAAAAAGCTGAACATAAAAATTATATTTATTTTGATATGCTTAATTTAAAAAAACAATTAACCAAAATATTAATATTGGAAACACGTTTAGTAACCTGTTACAGTGTACAGTAGATGTGCACAAATACAGTAACTTTATTGCTCTACTTACCATATATAGCCATAGTTGCTCTTGTGATTGGCCAGCTTCATTTCCTTTCCGCAAACGCGGCAAGTTGGTGCACCATGAAGCAGTCTCTTCTTGATTAACCATTTTATTAAACTTTTCTGACGAGATCCGCTTCTGCAGCGATGTAGAAAGTGATGTATTTGCTCAGATAAATTCATTTTAAACACATCACTAAGACACCCTTTGTGATCTCAACCTCTACCCTAAGTGTTTTCTGTATTTACTTTAATTTGAAATACGGGAGTGGAACACCCAATCAGAGGTCTGCATTTAGATGCGTCACGTGCGTGCGCAGTCAGAGCTGTGTGCGATAGCTGGTGGTCTTTTTTTGAATTTCAACGGCTGACGACCGATTGAAGGTATGGCTGTTTACAGTTAAATACAATATTATGCAATATCGACTGTAATGTGACATGAATTAAGTCTGTTTCCAAAGTATATTGTGTTGTATCAACCTTACCATGACAAAAAAGGAACTTTAGAAACAACAACATCAACAATGTTTATTTATAGAGCACATTTAAACACAACCAAGGTTGACCAAAGTGCTTTACAAAGCGTAAAACACAAATAAAAGAATAAAAAGTAAATCAGCAGACAAATAAGGTCATCAAAATACACATACTAAGGAGTGTTATAAGCCAAGGTAAAAAAATATGTCTTAAGATAAGATTTAAAAATACTAATAGATGGGGCACGTCTGATAAAAGGAGGAAGGCTATTCCAAAGCTTCGGTCCCGCAGTAGCGAAGGCACGATCACCACGATTTTTAAGTTTAACTCTGGGAACTATGAGTAGGCCAAGGTCACAAGATCTCAAGGTTCTAGACGGGGTATACGGAAGCAGCAAATCAGTTAAGTAATGGGGAGCCAGGTTATTGAGGGCTATGTAAACAAATAATAAGATTTTAAAATCAATCCTGTACTTGACAGGGAGCCAGTGTAGGGAAATTAAAATAGGAGTAATATGGTCATATTTTCGCTTCCCTTCAAGCAGTCTAGCGGCTGCATTCTGAACTAACTGAAGACGAGAAATTGAAGACTGAGAAATACCAAAATACAAAGAGTTACAATAATCAAGCTGAGGTAATATAAAGGCATGGATAGCTGTTTCAAGATTTTTTCTAGATAGGAAGGGCTTAACTTTACTAAGAAGGCGAAATTGGTAAAAACATGACTTAACTACAGCTGAAATCTGTTTATCAAACTTTAAACTGGAGTCAAATAAAATGCCCAAGTTCCTAGCACACTGTGTATTATATGGAGTGAGGAAGCCAAGATCAAAATTGGAAGCAACATTTTCCCTAAGACCAAACAAAATAATTTCTGATTTGTTTTCATTCAGGTATAAGAAATTGCTTGAAAGCCATAGTTTAAGTTCGTTTAGGCAATCTAACAATGGCTGAAGTGAATACTTATTATTACGCTGTAGGGGAAGATAAAGCTGGGTATCATCAGCATATAGATGAAAGGAGACACCATATTTTTCAAAAATAGAAGCCAGGGGGAGCAAATACATTGAAAACAATACAGGCCCAAGGATCGAACCTTGCGGAACACCACAACCAAGAGGAATGGCAGCAGAAACGCAATGCACTATTTGAACAGTAAAACACCTATTTGACAAATATGAGCGAAACCACTGTAAAACCATACCACGAAGTCCTACACAAGACTCCAGGCGTGACAAAAAGAATGTTGTGGTCGATCAAGTCAAATGCAGCGCTTAAGTCTAAGAGGACAAGAGCCATGGGTTTCCCTGAATCAGTCGTGAGAAGTATGTCATTTAAGACTCTTAACAGAGCCGATTCAGTGCTATGTAGAGTTTTAAAACCTGATTGAAATACTTCATTAATAGAGTTATCTGACAAGAAAGACTGTAGTTGAGCCAGTACAACTTTCTCCATAATCTTTGAAATAAAAGGAAGATTTGAGATGGGCCGAAAATTTGAAAGAGATGTAAGTTCAAGGTTCGGTTTTTTAAGATACAGTGTTACAGTAGCCTGTTTAAGGCAGACTGGAACAATACCAGTTTGTAAGCATTTATTAATTACTGATAACAGACTTGGGCCAACGACATCCATAATTTGTTTAAGGAAAAACGGAGGAACTATATCTTGTGGACATGATGTAAGCTTAAGATGATCCACAACTTCCTTAAAGGAGTGCAAGTTGAGTGGCTCAAACACAGACCACATGTGGAAGAATATAAAGGAACATCAGGCAGAGTATAACCAGTATGAGACATCTGAGATCTAATAGCCATGACCTTGTTTGTGGAAAAACTTTCCAAAACTCTCACAAAGGAGAGTTTGTGAGAAAAAAAACTTTAAAGAAAGCCTATTTTTAACCGCTAACGTTATATTGATTCCAGAGACAGGATTTCGATTCTTAACACTCCAATTATGTTGCGGAAGAGGAAGACAAAAAGAACCCGCACTCTCCCTGTTCTAGGTAAAGAAGAAATTATTATCCTACAGTAGTGTTTACTTGATAATAGCACGTGAATCATTTCCGTCACTCTCAGTTATCAATTTACTGGCTTCACTATAACTACTGTTTTCACAGAAGAGGACAGTGAGGTAGCCAAGCAGTCTGTGAGTCGTGAAAATAACCCAGGTAACGTTAGATTCATTTTATTGAATTTCTTTGGGACATTCTATCATGCAGTTACATGCACGTTATCTTAATGTAGTAATTCAACTCGATGTAACCCATATTAATTATATAACTTTCATTACCCACATGAAAAAATACTTAAAATAACCCAGGTAACGTTAGATTCATTTTATTTAATTTCTTTGGGACATTCTATCATGCAGTTACATGCACGTTATCTTAATGTAGTAATTCAACTCGATGTAACCCATATTAATTATATAACTTTCATTACCCACATGAAAAAATACTATAGTAATTTATAGTAAGTAGTACTATAGTGTTTTTGAACCATACTATAGTAAAGTGTATTATACTGTATATTTTATAGTACTTACAATACTTTGTTAACTATAGTGAATTGATAAACTAATAAATACTGTAGTATACTTTAGTTTAAACTACAGTAAACTGTAGTGTATTGTACTATAATATACCCTATAGTTGTAGAAAACTTAGTACAGTATTGGGTAACGTAATTTGTTTATATTACAATAGTTGTTATATTACCACAGCAACTATAGAATTACCACAACAAATTAATTCAAGTACTGTACGCAAACAAACTGAAAAATTAATCCGTTAGTAATACAGGACTGTAAATGGCCATTTATTAGGTGATTATGTATCATTACTGCTAGATAAAATATTGAAAATGTTAATGTTAAAGTCAACTGTTAAATAATGCAATAAATGTACCATGAATCGTGAATTTGATTTCAATGTGGGTTTATTATCAGTAATTAAGTAATAAAGGTAATCATAAAACACACACACACATTGTAAAGTTGCCTAATCACTGGACTTTGAAAATACATTTTGCTCTCCTTTCTTTCTGGCTTGCAAACTTCTCAATGACCTTCTGGTTGAAATCAGTCATCTCAGTCACCAGTCTTTTCTCCATTGACAGCATGGCCAATGCATTCAGCCTCTCCTGGGTCATGCTATTTCTCAGAAAAGTCTTAATCCTTTTCAAGGTTGAGAAGCACCTCTCAGCTTCTGCTGTGGTCATGGGTGTGGTGATGAGGATCTTTAGGAGAGTGACAGTCTCTGAAAAGACTTCTTCAAGATTGTTCTCCATAAACAGCTGGAGTAGGTCCACAGCACCACGACAGGTTCTGAACTCCTCCTTGCAGTAGATGAGACTAAGCTCTGTCTTCAGCTTACTCCCATTGAGCACTGGATAGGCCTTCAAAGTCCTGCTCAGTGCCTCTTCAGGAAACACCACTGTGTACTGTTCAAACCTGTCTGCTTGCATCAAGGTGGCACTAACAAGGTGGTTTGTGAAGGAGAACCACAGACCTACAAGAGCGAAGGATAAATACAAATTATGTAGTGATGATAAAATGTCAATTTCAACTGCAACATTTAAAATGACCAGTTTTAAGTTGTAAAGGGAGACAAGTTTCAGTGTTTGAATCCATAATTTCTCAGAACTTCATACACATGGACAAGACATTCTGAGTAAACATGTCAAGATGCTCAGGGCACTAACAGTAATTTTTAAAATATCAGCCATTTATATTAATCGGATTCAGAGATGAAGGCTGTAATACTAATGTTGTCCACTAGAGGGAACAATAACAAATCCTTTTAGATCACAATTTAAAGACTGTGTAAATGGTTAAAAAGATTAACTTGTAGGTAACTATAGTTTCATAAAGTTTAATAAAGCCCAATATAATCAGTTAATAAATCCCAAAAAACTATTCCCATATTGTAAAAAAATAAAATAATAATAATATTCCCAATCTTCATATCTATAAATTGCAGTGTAACTAGAATAATAAAAATACTTTGCTGGACAGAGGAAACTATCAACGTTTCATTTACTTTCTATGATTTGATGACTTTACAATATATATTTTTTCTTAAATATTTCAGTAAAGAATAGAACTTTAAGATATATTCCTCCCATTGATCCCAGGTGAGAAAAGTGCACTTCCATAATGTACTTAAAGTGCTCCATTTTCACGCACTAATTTTGTACCCAAGTAGTACTAAAGAATAATTTTTAGTATATTAAGATAAACTTAAGATCATCCAAGTGTACTCAACTGTGCTATTTTTGGAAACCATGAATATGAACTAAAATGCATTTTTAACATACTATCGCTGTATTTTAAAAATGTATTTAGTTACCACTTGTAGTATACTTGAACCCATCTTTCATACACCAGTACACCCAAGTGTACCACAAGTCGTGACTAAATAAATTTTTAAATACAGAGATAGTATGTTAAAAGTGCATTTTAGTTCATATTCATGGTTTCCAAAAATAGCACAGTTGAGTACACTTAGATGATCTTAACTTAAGTACTACTAAAGAATCATTTTAGTATATTAAGCACAAAATTAGTGCACGAAAATAGAGCACTTTAAGTATGTTAAGGAAGTGCACTTTTTTTTTTTCACCTGGGATCCCACATACCCATGGCATAGTAAACCTCTCATAGTAAAGCTATCACAGGGTGTCTACAGACATAAGTTACATTTAAGACTGATTAAGGCCCCGCGGCCACCTTGTATCAAAAAAAATGGAGACATTTTGTTGTTGTTATTATTTATATATGACTTTAACTTAAGGATCTACTCTTTACTACAATATTTAAGCTAAAATATCATAAAATCATCAAAGACATGAGAAGACATTTACAAGTACCCATAGAGAGTAAATGAAACAATGCAGTTTAACGTGTTAATATTTATGTTCTTTTTTGATAGCTTCCTCTGATAGCTTTTCTATGAAATACTGCAGAGTAACATGGACTGCAATAAAAACTCGTCTCTGCTGCAATCTGTTCATGGACCTCTGGACTGAGCGCCTGCCACCACTTCGGTTGAGAACCACCTTCACTGCTTTGCTCAACCAGAGAATGGAGGGAATTTCTGCAAAGGAGTAAGAAAATGTATGAGTAATAATAATAATAATAATAATAACAACAATAATAATAATAACAACAATAACAACAACAAATACAAAAGGAGGAATACAGATGCTACCTGATCTTCTGTATGTCCTGCTGGAACTGCTGGATGCTCCCCCTAACGTGGACTGAATCGATGTCCTTCTTCTGGAGTTTGGTGTAGAGGAGGTCCACATGCGGCATGATGTTGTGGAAAAGTTTCAGAAAAAACTTGAAATCCTGATCCTCCAGAAGCATGGCAAAGGCTCCTGCCTCTCTGACGGTAACAGGGTCAAAGTCACCTGAGTCTCGTATAGTTTGAAAACAGTGGATGAGGTCATCTCTGTGCTCAAACACTGTATTGATGGCACGGCTGTGGAAGCTCCATCTGACACTGCTTGATGTTGGTTTTCTATGGGCAACTACTTTATCAAGAACAGCGGTGCGCTTGGGTGATCTCAAAAAAAAAGCTGGCAAATCCTCACAATTCTCACTTTGGGTATGTGAGAAGTGGCCTGTTGCATTATCAGATTAAGCTGATGTGCATAGCAGTGGATGTAATGGGCATTTGGGTACACATCTTGCATCTTCCTTTGAACCCCTGTTGTTGTCCACAACGTTTCGGTGCCAGGACTTTGAAACAGCAAACATGGAAAACAATAAAAGGCATGACTTACATCACATCCAGCCAGCCAACTCCGTTTGCCATAAGAAGTGCTGGAAAAGCCCCGAGTGTAGGCGCGACCTGACTTGACTGCTGATGAATTTGCAAGTAAGGGCGATCTGGTCCAAGCTCCTTGATCCTTTTTTTTTCTTCATCCGAACGCCTTGTGAATGGGTATTTTTGTAAAGATAAAACCAAATTTTCTTTCATCTCGAGATATTGCGCTTGCTTCCACATTAATTAGTACCTGTCTGTCAACTGACGAGCTGCTGCTGAGCGGAATGAGAGTCGAGAGAATGGTCCAATCACATGAGGCCAAACATATAAAAACAATTGTTACGTCCTGTGACGTAATTTGTACTGTTCTGAAGTCAGTTAAGAGTTTTTTTGTATGTTCTCTTCTGTGCTGCTGCTTTAATAGGAGTTGATTACTGGCACCTGATACTCGTTTGCTGATGACCAACTAACTCCTCGTTCATTGGCTCCCTCGGAGAGGAAACCAGCTATAAGAGCAATCAAGAAAGCGCAGTTGAAGAGAGAGCGGAAAGGAGACTTGAGCCATCTCTCTCTTCACATGGACCTTCTCTGCAGCCCCAGACAAGTGTTGCTAGTTGTTTGTTAGTTGATACTTAGTCAATACTTAGTCAATCTGTGCTAGAGTTCAAGTTAACATACTGTTGTGCTCCTGTCTAGATTGTTAAATCTAGCTCCTAATAATGCTGACTTTTTGATAGTTCTTTATTTAATACTTGTTAAGTTGTTCATTTTATAATTTGTAGGGAGGTGGGTGCCATTTTCTTTAATCAATCCTTTTGCCTCTGTTTTTGGGTAAGTTAGGTAGTTAAGGAAGTGCTATTGTCTTTTTGTTAATTTTATTTTTCCCTGTGTTAGGTAAGTTAGGTTTAAAATTGAGTAAGATTCTATTTTGTTTGTTATTTTGGCCTTGCCCCCTCCTGAAGCCTATTTGCTTTGTTTCTGTGGTTCTTTTATGTAATAAATCAAAATTGTAGTAGATCTTTTAGTGGTTGGCAGTGTTCTTTAGGGCTGGGACTGGGATGAGAGGCTCCATGTGAACTTTCCTTTCATTTTATGTATTCCTTAATTCCCCAAGACTAATTATAGAATGGGAACGTAACACAATATTGATTCACTCTAACAACAAAAGTGGGATCAGAGCCTGCGCCCCAAGGACAATTTGAAACAAGCCAATTAGAGCTTAGCCTCAAATCACATGCTTTTGAAAAGTTTGTGTACCTACCAAGCGGCAACCTCCCGCTCTCTCTCTTGAAACCAACACGGAAGTGACTAAAACTGCAATTCATCGACTGGAGGCTGGCTCCAAAAGGGAGTCAATCCCATAGACTCCCCATGTTAAAATGCCCAACTTTACAGCAGAAAAAAATGTTTAGAGCCTGGTACAAAAAATTATTTTGGTCTATACAGCTAATTTTGCCCTTCCTGACAACTGTGAGGGGGGTGAATTTTTTTATAACTCATCCGTTTAAATTATATTAAGCCTTAAAGTTCTGCATAATTAAGGGCGTGGCCACTTGAGTGACAGGTGGATTGCCGCTCTGCTCCAGAGTGTGAAACTCGCTAGAGTGTGAAACTTATAATATAACTCATTTTCGACCAAAAACGAAATTATGGTGTTTTGTCTTTGCAAGGCAGCACTGCTGTCACTATAGAGGGGCGTGGTTTCAGCTCAGCTTCACCCACGTCCCGCCTTTTTGCCCATTTTCGATTATCCGGGAGTGACACGCTTCCAAGATGGCGGCGGTCGGCTCCGCCCACTTTAGGCTTCAAAAATGCTCTTCAGAAACCTACGAGTGACGTCACGGACTTTTTTTTTTTTTTTTACAGTCTATGGTACCTACATAGACACTCATTAGTGCGGCACCCCGACATAAATATGAAAGAAATATAGTTTTGATTTTTTGATTTTCAATAAATTATAATATGACTAAAAGTAGAATACTATGACTAAATGATTTTATTTAGTTAATATTTGCGATATATATTTAACTTATTGTTAACATGTTAAAGGGGCTAACTTGAAGGGGGGGGGGGGGGTCTTCGTCTCTCATGCACTGCTTAAACGGTCCTTCTCTGTATCGCACTCATAGCGCGTCATCATTAGCAGCCGCTCTCTTAAAGGGGAAGTACACTCTTTGCATGCCCCACACTCTAATACCACCCGGTTACATATAAATAAACAAATTGCAGAATCCATTTTTAACCTGGAACTGGTTGGTCAGAATTCACTTCAGCACAGGCCCTGCCAATGTATAAAGAGCAAACTAGCACTGGTCAGTAGCCTTTAACCTGTCAGTGTCTCATAAATGTATAGCTTTTAGAAAATTGCAACCTTAGTGGTAATTATGTTATGGTGTTTTTTTTTTTTCATTTAAAACACTTAAAAGGTCTGATACATGTAGTCAACTGGACATGGCTTATATCAATTGAAATGCTCAGTGGTGCATAAACCCCAGGGGCGGGGTTTATGTAAATGTCTGGGTTTGTGATGTCACCAACCCGGGAAGTAACTCGTTGTAGTCCTTACGAACCGTTTTTGTAGGCATTAAACTGCCATGAATTTAAAAGGTGATATCTCCGTTTGCATTTAACTTTCAGCCTCGTAACTTTGCAGATATTGTTTATGCTCAAACAGCAACATTACACACTAACTAAAGTTTAAAAAGTGAAATCACAATCAACCACCCCTTTAAAACAACATTTCTACAGTTATTACATAATATATTATTAGATTTTTTTAATTAAAATGTATGAAGACCATCAAACATCGCAAAATGGAGGTGTTTAGCTTATCAATAAAGTACCAAAACACATTACTTTGCAAAGGGAATTTATAACTCATTATTTTCATTCGATAAATAGGCTAGTTAGTTGCATGCCATCTACCATAAGGGTAGTATTAGTAAAAAAATTACTTTTGAGCATAAACAAATAAATAAATATATTTAATAAATCAAAACTCAGCCTTGAGTGGCCTGCCTCTTCCCAATTAAAAAATAAATAAATAAATAAATAAAAAAACAGAACTGAACTTGGATTACTTAAATGTAACTAGATAAAGTTTGTCAAGACAAACTTTAAGTTGGCTTGAGAAAGCCGGATCAGAAAGTTTGAAAAAGTTTACGAAGTTTAAAAGTTTTAAATTTGATGGTTTTCAGTCTGAAATAGTTTGAAGTTTAAAGTAGCTTTAAACGCTTAAAGTTTGAATGTTTTAAAGGCAATTCAGTCTGTCAGAGATAGATAAGAAATATAGATCTATTTCGAGTAGACGCCACAGTTACGTCACTGCAAGCTGCGCACGCATAGTGGTGGCAGAAAAACAGTGGAAGCAAAATACACACGAGTGAAACGGGCAACACAAGCCACTAGAAAATATCTTGTTGTGCTGTTGGGTGTCAGAACAGGAAAGCCAAAAAAGATGGCCTTCGTTTTTATAGAATACCCTCGTCGAAGACACCATTTGAAGATAAACATAGGCATTTATGGTTGCAAGCCCTTAAACGGACAGACTGGAGTGATGAAATCATCCGGGAATTCTCCCCTTACAAAAATTTACTGCAGTTTTTTTTAAAGTAATACTGCAGTTTTTGTTACATGTAGAAAAATGCAGTTTTTTGGACACGAAAAAACTGCATTATTGCCATTTTACTGCAATACATCTGAAGTACTATTGAAATACAACTGCAGTAGAGCTGTAGTATTACTAACAAACAACTGCAATAGAACCGCAGTATTACTGCAATAAAGCTGAAGTAGTACTACAGTTATACTGCAATAAATCTGCAGTAGTACTGCAATATATAATACAACTGAAGTATAATTCAATACTACCAAAGTGCAATACTAATAAAATGCTGTACAGTAACACTGAAATGCAACCAGAATATTCAGAATAACAAGTTTTATTTTACACAACTGCAATATAATAAATTAAGGTACAAAACAACAGTGAATGTCTCAAACAGCAATGCAACAATAAATGATTTTACTTTTCTTTAAACTTAAAATAACAGGCTGAGAGTTACACTAAATGTATTTAGTGTTTATTTACAAATCACACAATCATGCACATTTCTTCCCGCATTATTCAGACAGGTTTCATTTTTTGAAGAGCTTATCCTCATCGTTCCGCTTGGTTCTTTATGACTGCCTTCATCTCAGATGTGGAAACACTATTTCTGATGTAGTCTGGAAAAATAAACAAACAAAAACTATCAGAAATTCTCAAGTTTCAGTTACACTTTTCACTACAGGCATATTTAGTATGCTTAAAATAAATCCTGAATTGTGATGTCACCAAGTGTTTGTGTAAAGTATTCATTCTACTCCCAGTTCATTTCTTATGGCATATTGGTCAGCATTAACAATGTCTTTGAACACTCCAGGTAACAGAAGTTAAAAGGTTGGTTCACCCAAAAATGAAAATTCTGTCATCAATTACTCACCCTCATGTCGTTCCAAACCCACAAGTCTTTCATTCATCTTCAGAACACAAATAAAGATCTTTATAATGAAATCTCAGAGCTTTCTGTTCCTCCATTGATAGTCCATGCAACTACCCACAATAACATGCATTTCTGGAAAAAAAGCATAGACACAATCATGTTTAAATACTGTACAGAGTCCTCCAAAGTTATTTGCCCTCTTTATCATTTTGGTTTTTTGTTCAAAATTCTAACCTTAAATAAATAAATTAAATAAAAATAAAAATAAAAAAATAGAAAAAAAACAATTTACAAATATAAAAGTATATAATTTAAATACTACTAGAATACAGTATATAGAATATATGTGTTCCACAGATATTGTGCCCCCTTCATTTAATACTGTGTGTAACCTATAACCCTCTTCACACATAAGTGCTAATCCATGGCTAGGTGTGCATTACATGATTTTAATGCATGAGGTGGAGGCAAAGAACCACTCGACATGAAACAGGTTGCCTCCACTGAAGTTTATTAAAATTGTGTAATACACATCTGTTACAGCTAGTTTAAAAAGTTAAGTTAAAGCTGCCTTTAAAGAGATAGCTAACCCAAAAATGAAAATTCTGTCATTAATTAGTCACACTTGTGTGGTTTCACACCCGTAAGACCTTCATTCCTCTTTGGAACACAAACAAAGATATTTATAAAGAAATCAGAGAGCTTTCTGACCCTGCATAGACAGCAATGCAACTCACACATTCAAGTAAACTATAAAGATAATAGTTAATAAAAGATCAATTAAATAAAGTAGATTACTGCTCACCATTATTTGAGTGCTTGTTTCACCACAGCCATCATCTTCTGTTGAATTATATTTTTGGTCGTCTTTTTTTAGTTGTTACCAGTGCATTTCCTGAAAATAGCAATCACACACTGATAAAATGTCCATTTCCACACATTAATGTCACACTAAACATAAATGCTGGTGTACAGTGCTATGAAAAAAAATCCTGATTTATTCTATTTTTGGGTATATCCAGCACTAAATATTGTCAGATATTCCTAAAACAATTAACACAAAACAAAGGCAAGTTTCATTAATAAACTGTATTTTGTGTTTATTCAGGTTGCCTGTTTCATGCACTTTTTTTTGAAGATTTGAACCAATTTAAGTCAAGTCACCATTATTTATATAGTGCTTTATACAGTAAAGATTGTTTCAAAGCTGCTTTACAGTGATAAAAAGAAAAATAATGATGCAAACAGAATTCACATCTTCTGTGAAGCAGCTCTAAACAGTAAAACGTGTCATTGTTCAGTTGAAATCAGTGTTGACTCGATAAAAATCATCAAATATAAAATAATTTCAATGCATCTAGATAGCAGTGGTGTCATCATCTAGCTCAGTTCAGTCCTCATCAATAGTGTCTGTGGAGTCAGATCAATAATATTGCTGAATATTATTGGTCCTTAAATAACGCCAAAATTCGACAGCGGCAAGGAACCCAAACTCTGTCAGGTGACAGAATGGAGAAATAAACCCTTGGGAGAGAGTATGTATAGTTTATGGATCAGTTCTCCTCTGGCCAACAAATGAACATGGTGTGATTATAATTCAGGCTGCATCACAATTTAGTGTGAAATATACAGGACTAGTAGGTCTACAAGTAGCTGGAGTTACGGATCTCATTTAAAGACTAAAATGTAAAATCAGGTTTACATTTGTGGCTAACTAGAATGTAAGTGACCTTTAACGCATTTCCAGAAATAAAGTCTCACCAACATCTGTTGAGTGCCTTCTCACTTTCTCTCTTCTCCTCTTTCCTAATGCTTCCTCTGCTGCAAAGAGGGGTACACTGTACACTGAACACTTTTCAATGATTTATTCCTCATGTCAATTAGGGGTTGATGGTCTCCTAGAAACAAACAAACAAGCAAATACACAGTATATTCAGTACAGTTTAGTTTATTCCATTATTATAAATGATGTACTGATGCTATTGAACTGAACTGAGCTGGACAATAACATGACTGATTTCTACAGAACGGCTTATAACAAATTGCTGAGCCATAGCAGAGTTAAATACATCTATACACAGGGTTGTCACTGGTTGAACTGAGATGTTGGTGTTTATTATAGTAAAAGTGTAGTAAAAACAGCATTAAAGCAGTTGTTTGTCTTTCTATCACAACCACCTCGTGCAGAGACCCGCTACAGATCAGCACTGAAGCAGCTTTCCTCTCATCTTCTTCTCATCTCAGCGGGTTGAATAAGATATCAGTCAAGTCATTTCACATCTCTCTAAAATTATAACTAAAGATATGAGGACATTAGACATTATACTCACCGCTAAACTGGATGACTGGACAAAGTCAACGCTCCTCGCCTGATGAACATCTTCCGGAAAGCGTTTCTTCTCTTTTGTAGCTCTTGTGAAAGGTCTCGGGGTGTAATGTTGTTATGTCTTTGTGCTTTAATTGTGATAGTTCACATATGAACGATGTTGTCAAACCAAAACGTGTTTTATACTTTTATATCCTTCCTGCAGTAGACACTACGGAAAAGACGCTGATTTACTGTCTGTTATAAGTAATCCGCTGCTCGCGAGACTCGTTGTCAGGACAACGACCTATGGCGCGAAGGAAGATCACACGTGCGAGTTATTACCGTAATCTTTGCGAGTGAAATATTCCATAGGCAAATATTTTTGTACGAATATTTTATAGGAAGTCTACATTACAAAAAAACAAAAAAAAAAACACTTGCCAACCACAGCACTTGCTACATGTTGCACAATACAGCATAACTGCAGTACAGGGCCTATACAATACGACTTTATTGGCAATGAAAATAACCTCATTGCCATAAGTGAAATTACTGAACCTAATCATAGGAGCTTTATTAAAAAAAATGCTCATAAAAAAAATACAATTAAATAAATTTAATGAGACAGATTTAGACGTTTTTGCATCTGATATCTTCACCTGCATTTCAGCGTATCACTGAACTGCAGTTATATTGTATCTGTACTTCATTATACTGCAAATCTACAGTTGCACTTCATTGTACTTCAGTTTTACTGCTCTTCAACTTTAATGAACTGCAGTTATATACTTCGTTATACTGCAATTGTCCAGTTGTACTTCATTGTACTGCATTTATACTGCTTTGTACTGCAGTTTCACTGCAGTTGTACTTCAATAAACTGCAGTTATTTTTTGTAAGGGTCGTCTCTGCAGTGCTCAGTTCATATCAGGTAAGGCTTTCTCCACTGATTATCATACACAAAGGCAAAATCAATGATGTAGTTAAGAACGATAAATTAGCAACAGCAACCATGAAGCTAACATTCTCAGTACGCTACTTCATAATGGTAAACACCACTGATTAACATTAGCTTCATTAGCAGAAGTAGCATGTAAACAAACCAAATAGACAGTTTAGCTATAACATTATTCACTATTTAGTTAATCATTTAATGAATGGGATGTGTGATATGACACATACTTTACACAATGGCTGAGCACAAACATAGATAGATACATAATGGTGTTGCAATGTAATGACTGAGGATGTAGCAAAGTAAAGACAAACATTTAAACTACTGCCCTGCTGGAAAAAACAGCATAATTCCCATGCTGGGTTATGCTGGTTTGGTGCTGGTTTAGCTGGTGGACCAGCAAAACAATGCTGGTCTACCAGCATGGTCTTGCTGGTGAAGCTGGTCAACCAGCATCTCACCAGCATCCCAGGTGGCCAGCGGAATGCTGGCAGCGGCTTGCCAGAATTGAGCCAGATCCGGCCCAGTAATGGTTGCCAGATCTGGCTAGGTTTTGGATCTGTGGATCTGGCCCGATTCTGGTTGAAGTCTCAGTCCTAAAATTTAAAAAATTCAGGTTTTACTCCTCTGAATATTTGGTCCCCACAATGGAAATTAAACCTGTACACACACAATCAATCAATTAGGCTGAATTATAAAATTACAAAAATATATATTTTTAAACAAAACGCTTTAGAGTTGTCAAACCTTTTGCCTGTCAAAGTTATTTGTTCAATTTTATTATTATTTTAATTAATATTTCTATTAATTTTTAGGCTGACCTCAAATAGACTTTGCTTATAATTTAAAAATGTTCCCTTCCTCTAAATTGACACTTTCTGACTGTGTGTGATTGCAAAAACTGATACCTCAGTAAGAAGTGGTAAACTTTTACAAAATATGATTTCAGATGTTATAATAGTGATTTTATGTCCAAATAAAAGTACCACAGCAAAACTTAGGCTAATCGGTAGAATGAGCCAATAAGTGATTCTCTGCTGCCATCTTCTGAAATCAGTGAGTGAAACTTTATTAATAACTGTAACATACATACACATATATATATATATATATATATATATATATATATATATATATATATTTATTTATATTAGAGGCCGGAGTGGCCATCGGAGAACCAGGAGAATTCCCCGTGGGCCGCTCTGCCCCACTCATAAATTGGGCCGAGCTTTTATTTAATTTTAATTTTTACATACACAGAATAACGTCTATGTGTTTAAGTTACTGTGTGGCTGATAACTAAGCTAATATCACTATATTTGAATTTAACATTAAAATGTGACGTTTTTTGTTGTCTCTCTTCCTCTACACAAGCGGGTGTCCCAGGTCGTTGCCATGGAGACAAACCGAAACAATTAATGCTGTGGTGTGAGTTAGCGAGAGTGCGCTAATCGCGGGAAGAATAAAATGGATAGTAAAAAAAAAAGGCAGGTTAAAAAAAAGAAAGGCGTTGGAGGATGACGCGCCAAATGTGCCAAACTGACAAATATTTTTTCAAAAAGACAAACAAGCACACGTGAACTGGCGACTCAAGGTACACTAGCAACATTTACACTTATGCATTTGGCAAAAGCTTTTATCCAAACTGACTTACACTGAAGGAATTTTTTTATAGAGCTTGGGAACCTACGTCACGCCGCGTCGGATTCCGCCATGTTTTAGGTCACGCTCAGGAGCACACAGCGTAAACAAATGCAAATCACCACAGAAAAAGCCGACCGTTTTACATTCATATTTTTTTTTAAACATCTTACATACGCTTAGAATAAAATGGACTAATAAGTAAATCTCTTTAAATAATAATAAAAAAAATAAAAATAAAAAATAAAAATCACACTGTTGTTTGTCTGAGAGGCTGCAAATATTCATTACTAATCAGTCTCCTTCACTACAGTACTGATATATGCTAACTGCTAAAACACTTACGACAATTAACTATGGTTTTACTATAGTAAACGTGTAGCGACCGTGTTTCTGGTGTATGTATTACCATTCCTATAACCACAATCTTATTAAATACCATGGATAAACTATGGTTAGAGTAGCAAAACCATGGCTAATTTTGTAAGGGGAGAATACACTATAGCTAGATCTCAAACAGTGGATCATTGTTATATCGTCATATTGTCCGGTAAAACTGCTCAGTGTTAAGAGTTCATTATAGAGGTAACAGAACTTGAAGCTGCTTTGAAACGATGTGTATTGTGGATGCTATGCAAATAAATACATTGACTGAAGATTCCTACTAGCGATGCCGAACAACGATGCGAGCGACCAAATTAATGAAGGAAACTTAATCCGTACAAAAAGTGGCCGGGTATTAACGAGCTGCCGCAAATAACATTACCATATATGATTTCCTTCTGTTAGTGGTGTGAGGGCTTACAGTTTAATGCAAATCACTGCATCTATAATATATTAAATCTACAGAGATGAATTATAAAGCCACATTTTATTTTAGATGTTTACCATACCGAGTTTCGGTTTAATTTTCATCCGAGTTCTGTAGTGAATGTAGACATATTTAATGTTTATGATTCAACTTAGATCGCGTTGGAATGATCAATTGCCACCCATAGCCCTTATCATCAATGTCTGCAGGTAAAACCTATGCTTTTTCGGCATTATAACGCGGAGAAAGCACGTTTTTCACACCGGCTGTGCAAAGGGATATGACAATTGATGATACGCCTTAACCACTGCAACGCGATCTTAAGTAGAATAATATAAACATTAAATAATATAAAAAGTCTACATTCACTACCACTCAGTCTCCGCTGTGGCTCCCGTGACCTAAATTCCCAGAATGCATTGCCGCTGTGACGACACATTCCCAAACTCTATTCGGTTTAGTATTCAGTTTTATTCAGTTTTTTTCTATTGATTGTCTGTTTCAATTAAATGTAAGTGATTTTAGCCTGTTCTTTCTTTCTTTCCAGATGCTTACTGATTTTCCATTTAGTTCTTGATGACTGCTTGGCAGCTTTCAATTTTGAATTAAACCTTTATTTATTTATTTTTTTTTTTACAATGTTACAGTTCTATGTTGCAGAAATGTTTCATATAATTTATTTCATTATTTTATTTATTACATTGACGTGGATATATATATTAAAAAAACAATAGTGCAAAAAGTATATTTCCTACTGTACTACTTTATTTTCGTTCGAATGCAAACCATTTTTTCATAATGTAACAGTTGGACTACTTTTTGCAGAAAACTCAGTATGTGATTTGTTAATGATATTTATGGCCATATTTACATTATTCATATTTTTTATTGAAACGTCAAAAATAAATATAACAGGATAGTAAGAACAGATCTGTCACTTCATTTATCCAGATTGGGGGGGTGGGGGAATAGGTGGTGGGCTGGTCTTGAGCATTACACTCCTGGGCTGAAAACTGATCCCACTCCGGCCCTGTGTGTATGTATATGTATGTATATGTATGTATATGTATATGTGTATATGTATATATATGTATATGTGTATATGTATATATGTACGTGTATATGTATATGTGTATATGTATGTGTGTGTGTATATGTGTGTGTGTGTATATGTATGTGTGTGTATATGTATGTGTGTGTGTGTGTGTGTGTGTGTATGTATGTGTGTGTGTGTGATTAATTTCACAGTAAAAGCCAAATTATAAGTTCTCCCTACCAGATTCAACCTTTCTATCTGGTTTCCTACAACTCAGGTCCCTTGTTGTTTGCATCACACTACAGAACAGATCACTGAAACACTGCCACACATCTCGAATGGCTGCCATGTTTACAAGGGAATGTACATAGCACGCCACGACAGAATAGTGGACCTGATAGTGAAAGACATATTAAATCATTCATCATCTTTAGTAAGAATATACAAACATTCTTGTGTAAAACCATCTATCTAGAGAACTGTTTGTTTTGGAGGTGGCATGCACCTTTGACTCTAGTATGGAGGAAGCTTTTATGACTAAAGTCATTAAATACCAACCACTCCTAAATATTATTTCAGAGATAGGTTATCGGGGGCCGATTATTTGTTTTCATATTTGGCAACTTAGGACACACACACAGGCTGGTTGTGAGAGGGTTTCAACAACTTGGGATGCCCAAAAAGAGGGATAAACGGTTAGCAAAGTACTGTGCTCTGTCTGCTATCATAGGTAGCCATCATATATGGCGGAGACGTTGTTATTTATACCAATAACAACTGAGTGATATGCTTAATATTGTGAAGATCTATTATATGCCACTGGTCCATGATTTTTGTACATGTATTTAACTGCATCTGTAATATTTATGTCCCTGTAGAGTATTTCTTTTAAGTGGATTTAAATAAATTGTTAAATAAATGTATAGTGTGTGTGTGTGTGTGTGTGTGTGTGTGTGTGTATAAAAACCTTGCTACGTGTACTGCGTTAGGCTATTCGAGACTTGTCATAGCACTTAACATATTATTGCTCTTTTGTTGGTTTTGATTGCTTCTATTGTCCTCATTTGTAAGTCGCTTTGGATAAAAGCATCTGCTAAATGACTAAATGTAAATTTAAAGTCTTAAAATTTTAGGGTTATTTGCATTTTGCGATATCACAGAGTAATATTTTTGTTTAGCACTTCTAGCAACCTTCTGAAAATCAGTAAAGATTCTCTGAAAATGTCATGGACCTGCAGTTTGTGTTTTTTTCCATCTCCTCTCAGCTTGTCGAGCCGTTTTTATAAACTTTTTTTATTTTTATTTTGGGCTTTTATACGTTTTTTAACTTTAAGAGGAGCAACACTATCCAAGATATCAGCACAAACAGCGTTAAACTGTTTAACCTGATCATCAACACTTAAATTCCTCAGAGCTGCTTCAGATAAAGTAGTTTTACAATGATTTCTGTATAATGAGTCAAACTCTCCACTACTCAAGGAATTCATTTTCCTGGATCATATTTTTTCTGACACAGGCACTCTCTACTTCTCACAGAAACAGACATTAAAAAACACTGGCTTACGGTCATGAATAACCTTGTGGTAGCAATTCCGTCATTGGAGACAGGTCTCCTACCTTTAGCCAGGTCTCCAACAGAAAGAAACAGTCCAACTTATTCAGGATAAAAGATTTGTTTGTGTAGGCATATAGATTCAGATAGCTATATATATATATATATTTGTTTAGCAGTATTAATTGTCATTTACTAAATGTACTGGTGCTTCAACAATATTTGTGTACAATGTATAATGATGCCTATTATAACATCACTTAGAGCTGTATATACTGGCGGGTGACGCTAGGGGGCAATGGTGAGCTGGAGGGAGTTTCACTCATGTATGAAGAAGTCACACTGCCAGTCGTTAAAACACACTACTGTGAAATGAACTAATTTCTTGTTGTGTTTATTAACTTTGCAGAGTGTGACAAAAATAAAAACTAATATGTGCCACCAGACAACATCGCCTCTTCTGTGTGTGCAACATTTGCCATCCGCATCGAGATATCCTCATCAAAAGCCACTCACAGCGAAGGGGATGAAGATTCCGCAAATCGATGCCTCTCGTACATACACGGGGCCAGGCAATCCGCCAGACACGTATCGTCAGTAGATTAATTGGCTGTCGTTTCTGATGACATCAAGTGAGGTATTGAGGTGGAGAGAATGCTGGTCATTTACTCCATCCACCTACAATCCCTGCTGGCATTGAGACTCAAACCCGCAGCCTTCGGGTTACAAGTCCAACTCTCTAACCATTAGGCCACAGCTGCCCCAGACAGACTCCATTTACTGGAACAGAAAAGTCAAAGTGAAACCTCATTCATCAGCTTGTTAATAGAGACTTAATACATAAAATGAAAAACTCCAGTACCAGGGTTCGGGAAGCAGATATAACAGCCTGGGGCCTCATTTATAAAATGTTGCGCAGAAACCGTCCTAAATTTGATCTTACGATCGTTTCTCAGAAATGCGTACGTGCGATTCATAGAATGAACGTACGAACAGAAAACGAGCGTACGCGCCTCTTTCAGATGTGAAATCTATGAATTGCAAATTATCTTGAATTTGCGTGCAATTGAATGGTTTCAGCTCTCTGCCTTGTAAACGACTCCTAATTAATATCATTAACATATAAAATATCACCAATCAACATAATTTAGAACAGCGACCTGCAAGAACCGCTTACATTTGAAAAAATCTGCATTACTCCGACAATAAAAAGTGCGTACGTTTGCTCGGACCCTGACGTGACGCTAAGCACTTTTCCACGTCAAAGACTGTTTTTATAAATAGGAGCGCTGGCGTGGATTTAAGCGTACGCACACAATAAGATCAAATCTGAGCGTACGCACGCTTTATAAATGAGGCCCCTGGTCTCTGAAAAGGAAAGTGAAATTTAAAAGCCTTTTGACAGTTAATCAGTTCTTATAAAGCCTTGTAGTTACTGGAAAAGAAAAGTGAAAGCAAAACCTTGTAAGATATAATATTAAAGATTTTCCAGACAATCTGTGTTTTCACTGTTAAACGCTGCTGTAATGCATCTTGTGACAAAAAGTACAGAATCTCTGGATCCAAAAAGAAAACAAAGAAGATCTTAGTAAACCAGAAGGAGCAGATAGAAGCAATCCTTACATACATGTAATCTAATGCAGTCATCAAACATTAAACAGCATATAAATCAAAACTGCCTAATGTTACTGAATGAATTGTCGAGCCAGGAAGTGATTTAGGACTGTGAAGCTTTCGAGGTGTTGATTGATGTGATCTACTCCATCTATTCTATCATCATTCTGTTTAAAATGTTTTTCAGTGCTCCACACAGAGATGTGATCTGGTCATCATCAGTCTGTCTGGAATGACATGAAGAAACAGAACAAACAGAGACAGACTAAATCCAGAACAACTGTGGCAACCTCCCCAAGAAATTTTTTTAAAGTAAAACTTTCCAAGCCTTTTTTTTACTTCATGGGGAGGAGCAGCAATTTGACTATAAAAACCAGTGCAGAGGCTTTCTGCAGCTACAGATGAAGAGCAGATTCAAGAGGACACTGAAATAACAGTAGGTTTCATCTCTGTTTTGTGTTACACAATTAGATTTACAAACTATTGCAAGTAGTTTGGCAAAGCCTTGGTGTTAAAAGTGATTTTTTTTAACCTTATGAGCCATATCTGAAGCCACTTATTTGAAGTTGACATTTTCTCCTAAGAGAAAAAGTCTTAAGACTTGATTAGTAACATTTGACTTTAAACACATTTACAGTTATAAACATAGGCAACTTGGGCTTCATTGTTTTTGATTATGATTAAACAACAACTTTCTTAGGATTCATCATTTAACCAAACTAAATGATTGCAAATTTTATTCAATCAAAAATGGTAAAAACAAACAAAAAAACAGACAAAGAGCTGCTAAGAGCCTGGTTATTCTGATCTAATAAGTCTGATTGACATTTTAGTAAAGCCAAAAGATGTCTGTGTTTTTTCTTAACAAATTATTCACTACAAAAGGTGCTTTTTTTATTTCAATATAGCAGTAGTTGCAGGCGGTGGATTCAAAGGGTAAATTGTAAAGTACAATGGACAAAATACAATGCTCTATTTTTTAAACATTAATTTTAAGTTTTTAGCTAATGTAACCTTTCTTTTTCAATCTTTTTTTTTTTCAAGACATACTGTCATCAGTTACTACCACAGAAAAAAAATAGTAATTTGTACAGGTGAGTACATTATCAGAATTACTAGACTGGAATATAGATAAATACCTTAAATTTGTTAAATAAAGTTAAATATAAATTTACGGCAGTTTATAGAATTTTATTAAAGTGTGATGAGTGTCATTAATAAGTCATGTTCTTCATGTTCTTATATTGTAGATTGTATACATTAACTTTTTCATCTGTGAAAATTTTCTTTGTTTTTGAGCAGTAAATCAACATTAAAATGATTTGTGAATAATCAGGTGACACTAAAGACTGGAGTAATGATGCTGAAATTAAAACAATTTTAAAATACATTAATACAGAAAATTTTTATTTTAAATGTTTTTTAACTATATATTTGAACAAATAAATGTGGCCTTGGTGAATATAAGAATTTTCTTTCAAAGAGATGATAAAACCTTACTGATTACCAACTTTTGAACAGTAGTGTGTATATATAGTAATGGGGATTGAAGGTGTGGTGAAATCATATTCAGGAACAACTGTATAGAGCATGAATCTACTGTTAAAGAAGTGGGGAAAAAATCTGATGTTCTTGTAGAGTTTTTCTTGAAATATATTTATGGTTTCATTGTACTAAGTCTTCACCTACTAGTTTTCTTAGAATGATCTGTTTGTTTTCTCTTGAAGTTTCCTCTTTGCTCATGTTTAGATACAGAGATTATCTTTAGATAAAAAAAAAAGTCTGATATGAGTTTATTATAATTTCTAATTATTTATTATAAAAACAAACTGAATAGAATACTTTTAAAACATGTGTAACGGGTCCCACTCGCCTGCTCCTAGCGGGTCTCTGGTGCGGGAGGCGGGCGCACTAACAAGGAGGTGCGTCTCTTGAGATCAGGGCAGTGAGGTTTACCTGCACAGCACCTACTCGCTGGCCTCCGTTACACATGTAATAACAAAATGTGACCCGTGCTGGCAAAATGAGTCAGAATGCACACGGTCTAATTTTGAGCGACAGGCAAAAGAAGTGAAAAATTTCAGTTTTCGTCGAATTTGAGTTTTTCACAAAAATTTGTTAATTAAGCCCTCTTCTAGCGATCCCAATGCTCCAATAGTGCTCCCAGTGTTTAAATAGTAATTAAACATCTAAAATTATCTTTATTTATATGTTTTCTGAGAGGAGTACATTTTTCTCTGCTCACTTCTGGACGACTGCTGCTGCTTCTGACCACAAGCTGTAGGTCTATTGTTGCAAAGCACAGCATTCCAGCTTTGTGAATATTCATATGACATTTGTCCAAACCAGTAATATATGATTTTCAAACCCATTCTGATAAAGACAAAACGATCGCGCTGACTGACATTTGCAAAGCACGTGACTATCGCCTTTCTGTAGCTCA
Source organism: Onychostoma macrolepis (assembly GCF_012432095.1). Taxonomy (NCBI): domain Eukaryota; kingdom Metazoa; phylum Chordata; class Actinopteri; order Cypriniformes; family Cyprinidae; genus Onychostoma; species Onychostoma macrolepis. Next base: position 489,744 of record NC_081158.1, on the reverse strand, counting down.
CCCAGGTTAAAAACAAGTACACTTCCATAATGTACTTAAAGTGCTCTATTTTTTCGCACTAATTTTGTACTTAATATACTAAAAATAATTATTTAGTGCTTAAGATAAACTTAAGATCAACTAAGTGTACTCAACTGTGCTATTTTGGGGACACCATGAATATGAACTAAAATGCACTTTTAACATACTATCTCTGTATTTAAAAAATTTATTTAGTCACCACTTGTATGGGATTAGATTTCGCCTAAAGTATTGCAGTCACGGATAAAAAAATAACAAGCGTGAAACCAAAATTTAAAAACGCAAGTAAAAATATATTGCACAAGATTTAAAAACGAAAGCAACATTTTTCAGAATAGCAAACAATGGTCACAGATAGAAAAATAATAAGCGTAAATCAAAAAATTAATAACGCATTTTTAAAAATAATAAGCATGAATCAAAACTTTAAACACATTTAAAATCATATTGCACAAAATTTAAATATTAATGCAAAATTACCTGACTTGCACAAAATCATGTTTTCCTTGGTTATATTTCTGTTTTTCTGCTCTCAGACATTTTCTGCTCATATTTTTATTTTTGTGTGCTTATGCTGTTTTTCCCTTCGCGCTTGTTTCCACGTTCTGCGCTTGCTTTCCCAAATGTAACGGATCACCAGGCAGGCGTACAGCAGTGACAGACAGACACATATAACAGTGTCCTGTATGGTAAGATGTTACCCAGCTGACAGTTATCCATTTTCACCTGTACACGTGAACGCTACGCATCGGCAGCTAATGAGGCGCACTGGAGTGACGTCACCGCCCCTCTTCGACTGATTGGCTGAGGAGGAGCTGTCAATCAAGAACTAGTGGACCAATGATGAGGCTTGAGCCCACCCTGATTTACATGAAACTCTAACCGCAACATTTAGGAAAGCAAGCGCAGAACGTGGAAACGCTCCCACCTACAGTAGTTGATTGACAGTGGCGTTTCAACACAGCTCTGCCCTGAGTGAGCTGTCATCAGTCCACCATTGTTTCGACGCCGTTGCGGTTGTAGACAAGAATGACTCCTAAGCGATTGACATGTTTTGTTTCAAGTTTCAAGTTTCAAGTTTGCTTTATTTATATAGCACATTTAAAAACAGCAAGCATGGCTGACCAAAGTGCTGAACAGATAAAGACATAAAAACACAGGACAACCCACAGATTCATAACATAAATTCACAGTGAATTAAAAGCCAAAGAAAATAAATAGGTTTTAAGAGAAGATTTAAAAATAGTTAAAGACTGTGCCGATCTGATATAGGCTGGAAGGCTGTTCCACAGCCTAGGGCCAGCAACTGCAAATGCTCTATCCCCTCTATGCTTTAACCGTGATCTGGGGACAGAGAGAAGTCTTTGATCACCAGACCTCAGATTTCGAGTCGGATTGTATGGATGTAGTTTTGTTGTTGGATGTAATAATGAACATAGCAATCATCATTTACTCCTGTCATTTGAGGCACTGAAGACGCAGAGGATTACCTTTGTTTTTAAAGTGAATGCGCCCCCCCATCTACCTAAATGCGTCTATGTTCGCGCGAATTATTCGTGATCCAGCCTCACCTCCAGAGGAAGTGAGTATAAGTTTTTTTTTTTTAATGAATCCTTTCCTAATAATGTGCTAGTTAGCAAGTTCAGTGGCTAAAGTAAACAGTCTCATGAGAACGGCTCGTCACCCCACAGAAGAGAGGGGCGGGGTCAGCAGAGCTCATTATCATTTAAAGGGAAATGCAACGAAACGGTTTGCTGTGAACAGAGCTGTTTTTGACAGGGTAAAAATGGTGTTGTTTTAGACTACAATTGAGAAATTTTAACCAAAGTATGTTATAGACTTTTCATTAAGATCCTAAAGAATCATATAAACTTGTGGAAAATGCTCATCCGATGACCCCTTTAAGTTTATCTTAAGAAGCACTAAATAATAATTTTTAGTATGTTAAGTACAAAATTAGTGTGCAAAAATAGAGCACTTAGTGTACTAATGTATAGTGTACTCTTTTTAAACCTGGGCAGTCATTTTTTGTCCGATTGTCCAGCAAGTCATATCATTTTGAAGGTATTTTAATGGAGAATGAAAATAAAAAGAACTCATCTTAGAAAATTTGCTCATTCCAACTCATTTTGCCAGCACGGGTCACAAATGTAGGCTGTTTACCAAAAAGAAGGTAGGTACTGTATAGCCTTACACAGTGTTACTACTGAATACGTAGTGATTAATTAATCATGTATATTGTAGTGATATTGCACAGGGTTGCACTCACCTCGTTTCTATACTGTATTTATAAATAGAAGCACAAACAATTATTTCCTTTTCCTTTAACCAGCAGAGATTGAAAAAGGTCAGAGAAAGACAATTAGACTCTGCCAGTCTACTGTTAACTACAATCAAAAAATTTCAAGAGAAAACACAAGCAGCGAAACCATGAAAAAACACCACAGCGATGAAAAGGACTTAAGTGTTGCACAAATTATAAAGAAAAAATGGAGCAAAAGACTAGAAGCTGGAAACAATGAAAACCTACCAGTATTTAAACTCCAGCTGAAGGAAACATGGCAGAACAGTGATGGATTCTGCAGAAGAAGCACATTTGGAAAAAATATCAGGAAAGAGAACAAGACCATTATGATGATTGGAGCCACAGGTTCAGGAAAAAACACTCTAATTAACAGCATGATCAACTACATTCTGGGAGTGCAATGGATAGACGACTTCCGGTTTGTGCTGATAGATGAAGGGAAGCAGAAATCTCAGGCTGAAAGTCAGACATCGGAGATCACAGCATATCAGATTAATCACATGGATGGTTTCCGTGTTCCATATTCTCTGACTATTGTGGACACACCAGGCTTCGGGGATACCAGAGGAATTTCACATGACCAGAAAATTACAAAACAGATTCAGTTTTTTTTTTCTGCCCGAGGAGGAATCGACTGCATTGATGCCGTGTGTTTTGTAGTACAGGCTTCACTTGCCCGTCTGACGCACACACAGAAATACATCTTTGACTCCATTCTTTCCATATTTGGGAAGGATATTGCTGAAAACATCCTTATGATGGTCACTTTTGCAGACGGGAAAAAACCTCCTGTTCTTGAGGCCATCAAAGTCTCTGAGGTGTCCTGTTCTACCAACGAGTCTGGAGAACCACTTCACTTCAAGTTCAACAACTCTGCTCTGTTTGCTACCAATAATAAATCTGAAGAGGATGATGACTCTGATTGTGAAAACTTTGATCAAATGTTCTGGAGGTTGGGATTTTCTAGCATGAAGAAATTCTTCACATCCCTCAACAAGATGACAACCAAGAGCTTGTCTCTGACACAGGAGGTCCTAAAAGAGCGGCAGCAGCTAGAAGTGTTTGTGGCAGGCCTCCAGCCCCAAATCAATGCTGGTCTGACAAAACTAGATGAAATCAAGAAGACAAGAGCTGCTCTGGAAGCAGAACAAGGCTAAAATGGATGCAAATAAAGATTTTGAATATGAACTACAAGTAAGTGTCCCAAAACAGATTGAAATCAAAACAGGCCACTTTTTGACCAACTGCCAGACTTGTCACTTCACATGTCATGAAACATGCGCTATTCCAAACGACGAAGATAAACATGGTTGCATGGCCATGAAAGATGGAAAGTGTACGGTCTGTCCAGGAAAGTGTGCATGGAATGTGCACTTTAATCAGAAATACAGATGGGAGTATGTCACAGAAAAGAGAAAGGAAACCTATCACGAATTAAAAAAGCGATTTGAGGAAGCACATGGACAGGTCATGTCAAAAGAAAAGATCTTTGCACAACTTGAAAAGAAGCTTAAGGTTTTTCTGGGTATTGTCACTGGATTAATTGAACAATCTCAAAAGTCCTTGGAGCGGCTACAAGAAATTGCCCTCAAGCCCAATCCTCTTTCCACCCCTGACTACATTGATCTGATGATTGAGTCTGAGAAACAGGAACGCAAGCTTGGATTTAAAGATCGCATTCAGTCTTTACTGGACGTCAGGAAGAAGGCAGAGATCCTCAGTAAGGTTTCTACAGGAGAAGCACTTCCAGAGGATTTGAGAGCATATACATCCCAGAAAGATGAAACTTTTGAGCAAAGCACCTTCTGCAGGATGCAGTGAGGTTTAAAGAAATGGTTCAAATGAAAGAAACAAGTGTTACATTTTAAATGACAATGTCAGCATATTTAAAAGTAACAGCTTAGAGCTTTTACCCTTTATCTTTAATTTCTATAGACTTTACATTTTTATTTTGTGGTAAGATGATCTATATGCATTTTTATGACACAGTAAGAAAGGCATCTGGTTTTCATCCCCATTCCATGATAAATATTTTCCCCAACAGCTTGTCTTATGAAAAAAAGGAAAATTGCATATTAAACTAATTAATGTTATACAAGTATTGAATAAACTGAATATATATTATAAATGACCAGATAATATGAGGCTGCACATGGACAGGTCATGTCAAAAGAAAAGATCTTTGCACAACTTGAAAAGAAGCTTAAGGTTTTTCTGGGTATTGTCACTGGATTAATTGAACAATCTCAAAAGTCCTTGGAGCGGCTACAAGAAATTGCCCTCAAGCCCAATCCTCTGTCCACCCCTGACTACATTGATCTGATGATTGAGTCTGAGAAACAGGAACGCAAGCCTGGATTTCAAGATCGCATTCAGTCTTTACTGGAAGTCAGGAAGAAGGCAGAGATCATCAGTAAGGTTTCCACAGGAGAAGTGCTTCCAGAGGATTTGAGAGCATATACATCCCAGAAAGATGAAACTTTTGAGCAAAGCACCTTCTGCAGGATGCAGTGAGGTTTAAAGAAATGGTTCAAATGAAAGAAGAAAGTGTTACATTTTAAATGACAATGCCAGCATATTTAAAAGTAACAGCTTAGAGCTTTTGCCCTTTATCTTTAATTTCTATTGACTTTACATTTTTATCTTGTGGTAAGATGATCTATATGCATTTTTATGACACAGTAAGAAAGGCATCTGGTTTTCATGCCCATTCCATGATAAATATTTTCCCCAACAGCTTGTCTTATGAAAACAAAAAGGAAAATTGCATATTAAACTAATTAATGTTATACAAGTATTGAATAAACTGAATATATATTATAAATGACCAGATAATATGAGAATACAATGGCTTTTGTGTGATTTGGGCTTAAAAAAAATAAAGCTTTTAAAGAAGTTGTTGATGTTATTGTTAAATCCTCCCCTGATATTCTTGGCCAGCAAAACAACAGAAGTGCCCAAACATTTCAGTGGTGTAATGATTCAGTCCACTGAAGGCGAGCGTAGTGAGAACCCAAGTGCAGTTTCTTTAGAAAGTGTAATCCAAACATACAAACATAATCCAAACAAAGACAGTCTTGACTAGGCATGAACAGACTTAACTCACGACAGCAGATTACAACATCAATACATGACAAGAAACAAAGGCAATGATATGGCTACTTGTAACAAACAATGAGGGTCACATGACATGAATAAACCCAATGAGGAAACAAGACAAATGACTAGGACAACCAATCAGAACATGACACATAGAACAAGGGAACCAATAGCATGAAGACATGAGGGCAAGGGAAGCAAGAAACAAACAGGAACCATGACTAAACTTCAAAATAAAAGACATGAAAACAAGAACATGAAACAGAACCCAAAACAAACATTACATATTCCCCCCTCAAAAAGGCGGCTCCAGACACCTAGAACCACCCAAAGCACCACTCAAAGTCCAGGAGGGTGGCAGAGCAAAAGTAGTCCAGGGGCGGGATAGAGGGCCAGGCCCGTGAAGGGGAACAGGACCTGGAGCGTGGAGCAATGGCGGAGCAGACAGAGCAGGGAGCCATGGCAAAGCAGTGAGTTCATCAACGGCCTCCGTGGCCGTGACAGGACAGAGAGTGAGTTCTTGAACAGGAGTTTGGGTACCGCCACAAAAATCCTTTGGGGAAATCTTGGTGACTGCCGTGATGTGCCGAGGCTCTAACGTGATGGCCGTGGCGTGGCAAGGCTCAAACGTGGTGGCCATCTTGGCCGGGGGCTCTGGAAGTGGGCTTTTACAAGTTGTTTGAACTGAAATGTGTGTTAGCAGTGTGTGTACACAACCACCCTATAATGATAAAAATCCACCCAGTGCTTTTTTTTTTAATCTACTAAAATCTTTACCCCTTTTTCAAATCGAGCCGATCTCAGACGCCTGTCTGTGTGACGTCACATGGAGGAAGGCCTCTCCCACTATAGTTTGATTGACAGTAGCATTTTAGCACAGACTGCACTTGTGTCTTACCTCAGACCTGCCCTGAGTGAGCTGTCATCAGTTGTTTCACCGCCGAGCAGATGTAGACAAGAATGAGTCCTAAGCAATTGAGGTGTTTTGTTGTTGGATGTAATAATGAACATAGCAGTAGTCATTTACTCCCGTCATCTGAGCCGCTGAAGAGGATTAGGTTTGGTTCTGAAGGGAATGCGCCCTCAATCTACCTAAATGCGTTTATGTTCACACGAATAATTCATGATCCAGCTTCACCTACAGAAGAGGTTTTTTTAAATGAATCTTTGCAAATCGCCTTTCCTAATAATGTGGTAGTTAGCAGGTGTCACAATGATTGCGGCAAAAGTAAACAATCCCTCACAGAGCGGCTGGGAAGAGAGGGGCGGGGTCAGAAGAGCTCAGCAACATTTAAAGGAGAATGCTACAAAACGGCTTGCTCTGAAAAGAGCTGTTTTTGACAGGGTAAAGAATGTGTTTTTTACACTACCGATGAAAAATTTTAACCAAACGATACAGACTTTTCATTAAGACCCTAAAGAATAATATCAACTTGTGGAAAATGGGCATTATATGATCCCTTTAAATGCAGGTATTGGCTTGGAGCTTACTTAGAAACGTCCACTTTTGGTATGGCAAGATGTCTTACAATTTATTTCTTTTTTTAACATTTAAACTTAGACCACATTAGATTACCTTTTGACTTCATAAATACATAAATGTTTTTTTTTTTATTCAATTATTTCAAGACCACATGTATCATTTTTTGTCACTGGTGTTACCTTCTTTAGCAATATTAAAAGTTTATGAAATATTATTTCTCAATTTTTTTTTCAGCACATACAGTCAGAGTTACAGAAAAATAATGAAAATGCAAGAAATAAGTAGATTGTTTTATTTATTTAACGTGACAAAAAAAAAAAAAAAAAAAAAAAAAAACAGTACAGCAACACAGCACAGTAACACCAGTAAGTCAAGTCCAGTCACTATTATTTGTATAGTGCTTTAACAATGCAAATTGTGTCAAAGCAGCTTTACATCAGCTTGATATAAAGCTGGGTGGCTTTATGTCAGCTTTACAATATTTAGACAGGGAAATAGTGTGTCGAAACAGTGTCATTCTCCTCTGGCCAGACAAAATCAGCAGTTTAAATCTAGGCTAAAGCAGAGTCAGATTGTGCAAAGGACTTATCTGGTTCCTGTGGTCTTGTCCTGATGGCCGTCTAAGAGACAGGGTGTAGAACCTTAGTGAACAGACACAAAATTAATTTCAGGACAGCACATTCCTTAGCAGAATCTAAGGAGCTTCCTCTCTGTAACTGTGGTCGTAAAATTAACAAATGACCAACACAGCGCCCAAGTGTCTGACTAGCTTCCTGCCCGTTCTCCTTATCGTCTCACGAGACCCATAAACAAGGATAGGTTTGAGGAGAAAATGACCGCGTTACATCTGCACGGATTTAAGAACAAAGAACTGCTTATTTGGAGAGGTTCCAGAAACAGATCGCTCGCAATACTTACCATTTACCATAAACTATGTGTAGCGGCACGTTCGTTTACAAAGGGCATAAATTTGAAAGTTTACACCAGAGAGAGAGTTACCTCACCCCCAAAAGGCAGACATAAACTCTAGCCTCTAAGATACCCGACTACGCCAACCCCGGAGGCAAATTTACCGGGGAAAATCGCCTGATAAGATTAACTTTAAAGCACACAGGTTCGGTTGCGGCTGAGATAAGACCAGAGACAGATGGAATACGAAAGTACAATTTTTATTTGGACATCATTAGCAAATGTAAATATATGAATCAAATACACGCTACCACACACACACACTTCAACCTCCACTCCAGGGCTGGGGACTACTCGCTCATTCCCTGAAAATGACAGCAAACACTCGTGCACTCACACTTCAGACCACAAATGTGGAACACTGCAATCGGAAGAGACCACCACCGAGAGAGACTCGTCCACACAGACACGAATCCTGATCACCCCAACCACTGGAGAGGAAGCAGAATTACACATTAAACCTCCAATCAAATATACACACTCACACACATTATAAAACCGAGTACTCCCTGCATTAAGAGCAATTACACACGCATATGGTCACCATCCGCTAATAAATCAGTACTTGAAATGGTGAATGCAAGAAAAACAAACAAATATAAATCGAACAAAAAGAAACCATTCAGTTAACAACCAATGCACAGAAATTTGGTTGACAACAAAATAATTAAAAAAAAAACAAATCTACAAAAAAAAATAAGTTTTAAAGCAATGGACTCATAAACAAAGCAAAACACAATAAACAAAAGAATTCAAATTATATAACGTTATACCACTCAAAAAAAGGAACCAGATCAAAATAATGACTGCTGGATGGTTGAGTCACTTGATCCCCCTAAGCGAGAGCAACGAGGATCCGCGGCACGCTCGACCACCAGACAGCCGATACAAGTGTCCAGCTTTAAATAAACACCATACCATAGCAGTACGTGATTGCAGTTCGCGGCAGATTACGCATCCATTCCTGCAGTCGAGCCAGTAAAATACCGTGAGACGAGGATCCGTAACGTGACGGTATGCGGCACTACTGAGCAACAATCAGTGGTATAACAGTCGGCATATGCGAAGACAGCCACAAAAGCTCCGTCAAGAAACCCACTGCAATGTTTCTCCCCCGGTCTGTAACTAGAAAGATAGATACAAATTTAAAGTGCTCAATCCAGACCCTTAGTGCAGCAAATAATAAATAACAACCTACCGGTTTAAATGGCTTGCAAGGCACAGGACATTCAAATTCCAGGACGCAAAAGCAATCGGGTACCACATGCGCTGCACCGCAGGCTTCCTCAGTCCACACTAGAAAAATACGCGAGCCCAAATAAGTACGTAAAACCTGGTTTGATTCAAAATGTTCAGGAATACAGCCGCGACTGCAGCTCCTTACCAAACAAACACTCCCGCAACACACCGGAAATAGATGACGTCACCCGTGACGATAAGACGCACATTCCTACCACATCTACGGCTATCTTTATGGGCCACGTAAAATAAGGCACGCCCCAAAGAGAGATTATCATCATTGGCTACATATGCATCTGATAAACACAAACGATTGATTTATAGCTCCGTCTGAGCTAAGAAAATCACCAGACCTACACAACGTGACATTCTCATGACCCCCTCGGACATCTCCCCTTCTCACGCATTCCGAAAGAACGCCTTTTTCTCTTCCTTTGACAGAACAAATAAACTCAAACTTGCATAAAGGATTTTTAACAAGACTATCAGTAATTATTGCTGCTATTAAAGCAGTATAGAATATATATATATAATAGATATTAAGGTTGTATTTTATGTCATTTATAAGCTTGCTGTGTATTGGAACCTATGGTATTTTCTTAACCTGTGACATATAACTTTTCCCTGTAAACAGATCACTAGTGTTTAGTATCATATGCTTGGTGTGATTATTCAGAATTTAGGATATCTCAATCTATGCCTTTACCCGTTTAGGTAGATAAACTTAGTATATGTATTCGGTATGCCAAATATGTTATGTTTGATGTTGAATCAACGCTTGTTTTGATAGCAATAATGTGGTGTGGATGAATGTTGACTTTTAGCATCATAAGGAATGATTATAACACTTTATAGAAATCTGCTAGGATATTTCCTCTATGTGACATATTTACTAGCAGATAATATATGCACAGAAAGAGGTCGTGCGGGGCAGGGCTCCGCCCTACAGAGACAATGTGATTGGATCAAACAGCCCATACGGAAAGGTAATATATTCACATATATGTGATACTCTGTTAAATATATTGAAATATATTGTGAAAATATATTTTCAAAATGCATTAAAATTCAAGCTTAAAATGTTACTTCATGTTGCATGTATAAATGTGTGTACAGATACAGTATGCTATTAAATAAAAGTATGTAGACAAATTTTGTAACTTGCATGCAATTATGGCAGTATTTTTAAATAAGTGTTATGGTGGACAGAGGATTACTAACAGGCTGTGTAACTCTGAAGGGCCAAATAGAGAAAATACCATACAGTTGTACAAATGGTGCTTCTAAAGGAAAGATCATGGATTTGTTAAAATACAAAAGGGTGCTTATTGGTCATGTATAACCGCACAAGTAGCCAAACGTACACACACACACACACACACACGTACGTCTGGTTTGCTATCCTTGTGGGGAGTCTCCATAGGCGTAATGGTTTTTCTACTGTACAGACCGTATATTCTATTGTCCTACACCAACCCTACACCTAAACCTACCCCTTACAGGAAACTACAGGCATTTTTAGATTTTCAAAAAACTTCATTCTGTGTGATTTATTAGCTTGTTTACCCGCGGGGACCTCAATTTAGGACCCCACCTAAATTGATTTTTTTGATCAATTTATGGATCCTGTCTGAAAACATAGTCCCTCTGGCCCTAAACCTAACTAAACCCTAAAATCAGAGGGAAATGACAGGTGGTGAACACTGAATAGCACAGATGCAATGTGAAATCACCATTTGATCAATTAATTAAATGTAACAGCCTACAAATAAAAATAAACAAATAAAAAGACATATTTGTAATCTTTAATTAAGTTATTTTAATTAAGTTAACTGTAATCTTTTTTTTTTTTCCATAGTTGCAACGCTATTTGCTGTCGCTCAGTGTTGCTTTGAGCTGATTGGTTAAGCTGACTGTCACCCAGGAATCTGGCCAATGACTAGCGAGCGCGCCGTTTTCCCGGTCAAATTTGAATAATCACTTTCACAGCAGTGTGTCTGTCAGTTTGCCGCCGCTGCTCGGCTTCTGCAGTCTGCTGCAGTCGCTCCTCTAGTAATGGCTTTTATATGTATTATCTGAGTGTTAAATTCATATTTTGAGTGAGTTTGTGTTGTGGGATGATGATTGAGAACGAATAAACGCGAATATGGACACTTCTACCAGCAGCTAACAGACAAGCAAACTGCCAAAGGTAAGTACCTTTTATTAATTTATAGCCTAATGTTTTATAGTTACATCAAGATTGAAGTGAGATGCTAATCGCGATTACATATAATTTCTCAATGTCCTACCAGTTACTGTGTTTTGTTAGTATGAGCTAACACTGTTAGCAGCAGCTGGGCGATATATGACCATGGCTGCGTCCGAAATCGCATACTTCCCTACTATATAGTATGCGAAAAACAGTATGCGAGGCGAGTACTATGTCCGAATTCATAGTATTCGAAAAACAGTAGGCGAGAAGTACCCGGATGACCTACTGCTTCCGCCCGAATACTGTAGTAGGCATACGATGGACACTTTACTATCCCATGAGGCCACGGGAGAGGAGGAGGCGTCATATTTGAAAAATGGCGGAAACCGGAGATGCGGCTCTTTTTAAGTGTAAGTACCTCTTGGAAAAACCTTGCTCATTCTGGTTAAATTGCACTTGTTTAAAATAATCAAAGTAAACGGCTGACTTATTCAAAGTTTAAATATTGTAAATCGATGAGATGACTTCGTGAATCGGCTGTAAAATGTTTTTTAATCATTACGGAGCACATAGAGCTAACGTCAATGCTGTACATCAGCTTGTTAACACTGCTTTTTTAACGGAGACGTTAATTGTTTAGCAGTTTAATGAAATTAGAAAATTCAACGGAATTAAGATTTTTTTCCCCCTCTTTTTCTAGTGTTCATATTTAAGTTAATATATATTTTGTTGGCTACATAGCAAGCCACTGTTAATAAGTATGCCTCAGTTTGTCAGTGTAGCATTAATAGATTGATCATGATTAATGTTTACTGTTTTAACCTTACAGGGACTGAAGAACACACTCGACTGCTTATCCAGTGGAGAGTGGCTAATGAAGCCCTCTTCACTGGAAAGCGTAATGCTGCCATCAAAGGTTTTGAGTAAGTAAACAAATAACGTCAAATGTAATTTTATTCAGGTGCTGTTGACACTGAATGTAGTACACTTCAAGCAAAGGTCTTACTGAATTCGTTTTGTGCTTGATTTCTGTGCATTTATTGTGACAGAGAAAAAGCTTGAGCGCGAAATTTCTGCTCCTCAAGTGAAACGGAAATGGGAAAACCTAAAACAAAAATATAAAGTAAGATTTAAAAAAAAAAAAAAAAAAGTTCACCCCAAAATTTAAATTCTTTCATGATTTGATCATGCAAATGTTTTTCCATGTTATAATTGACTGTCTTGGTATATTGCTTTTAATTTTTTGTAGGATCTTAAATGTCCACAGACTGGTGTGAGCACCGAGGATGGTGAGGTTACAGCAGCATCTTGGAGGTGGTATTCTGTCTTGGATGAGGCAATAGGGGGCAGACCTTCCATCACGCCACCCAACCTTATTGCCTCATCCGGACCAGATGTTGCTGTAACCTCACCATTCTCGGTGAGGTCAACAACTGAAAGAGTAGGGAGGAAGAGGAAGGATAGCTGATCCACGAGATGGAGGAGAGGGAAGCAGAAAAAGAAACGGAAGCAGTAGAAAGGGAGAAGAGGAGATGGAGAGAGATGTTGGAAAGGGAGGAACGAAGAGAAAGAGAGACGAGAGCAAGAGGAGAGACGTGAACGAGAGGCCAGGGAAAGAGAAGAAAGAAGAGAGAGAGAGAGAGAGGAAAGACGAGACAGGGAGACAAAGGAGAGAGAGGAGAGATTTCTTCAACTTTTAGAGCTCATGTCAAAAAATAAAGAATATTAACATAAAACTACACTTTCTTTCCATTTATTTATGTTGAGATTGTCATTGTTTCATGCTGTTTTATCAAGTTTTGTTGCAATGTTAGTTTCCAGGGATTTGCAGTAGCTAGATTTTGTCAGTTGTAAAGTGCTTAATATGTGGCATTGAGTAACAACTATTTTAAAGCACTTGTGTGTACACTGATTTTGTAGTAGTTTCCAGCTGTTTTTTTAAAGCAAAATGTCTAAAACATGAGAACAAGTGCCGCACTGTAGAGAAAACCCAGACCAGACAGTTTTAAAATGTATTCATTTTATTTTTTTTCAAATTTAACTTCTACATGAATAAGAGCACAAATCTTAAGACAAAATCACTTTTGCATCAAGTAGTATAATAGAGTTTAAAGCAACACCAAATGGAAATTTCTTAAAACATTTTATAATGGTGCCAGGAAAATGAACTTCAGCATCTTCAGACAGGTAACTTTCACAGACAGTTTTCAAGTTTCCTGAGGTTAACATGTAGTAATACATCTACTAATCTCATTTATAGGGCTTCACTTTATTACTCCAGAAATAAAGTAATTTGTAAAATTAAGCTCAAATAAATATAACCCTCTAGTGACATTTGTGATATGTAGCTAGAGTTTCAAAGAATTGATATGCAAATTCTCACACACGGCCTTAGGCAGTGTGACAGTGGTTGGTGGGTGCCACCTCTGGGGACCACTGCTGCTCCGAGATCCCCTGTCGATTAGCCTGGGGCAGCCCAACACGTTCTCACTCCCAACTCGTCACATATTGAAGCTTGGTCAGGATCCCTTTGGCGTCATGTTGTAACTCACTGGGTACCCCTTTGGCGTCATGTTTTAACTTGCAGGGATTCCCATAGACTTCTGACTGGAACCGGCGGCGTTGACATTTGACCTGCAGGAAAGCAGAGCGCAGTGTGTACGGGACTCGAGACTATGATAAATAGGAATAAAAAAGAAAAGGCTGCAATAAATTAGTTATGGCAGGGTGAGTCGATTGGCGTCCCCCAGGTCATATTTAACTGATTTTTTATTTTAAAAACCACTCGTTGCCTGATATCAAAGTGCGTTTGTGAAACAGCGTTCAGCGGTGACTTTAACAACGCTCCAGCGAGCAACAGCAGTAGTGTATTCCTCGTAATGCTGGTGTTTTTGTCGAGGCTTGTTGATGATGATAAATGTATTTAATGTGCTGTGATTATGTTTGGTTAATCAGTGATTAATCAGAGCGATGCAATCAACCTATTATTTATTTGTTTGTTTGTTTGTTTGTTTGTTTGTTTGTTTGGTTGTTTGGTTGGTTGATTGATTGATTATTTATTATTTTTATTTATTTATTAATACGTCAATCAATCAGTGATGCTGACGTCATTGTAAGGCGCGATCCCAACCCAGATAGCAAACTGACATAGAATCAACGTCGATTTTTGGTTGTAACGGTCAGTATCGATCGTCAATCAAATTTCGATGTTGAATCAACGTTCATTATTTGGTCGGTACATCAGAACGTTATTACGTAGAAAATGAAACATCGATTCAACGTCGAAGCCACGTTGGCTTATCAACCGACACAGCCGACGCATCTGATCGAAATCATAACGTCTGGTACAGGTTGAAACTTGGTCAGAGGAATCGGAGATCTGCGCCTGCTCTCTCACAGAGTGGAACAGGCCTGTAACTGTACCCGGGCAACTAAAAATTATTTTTATTCGTTATTTTATATTTATCCGTCTGTCTCTATATATTAGCGGAAGATGAAAGTTTTAAAAACAATGAATGACAAAACATTTTAACTCGAGCTTTGTCGAATGTTTTGTTATTTTTTTCTGCAGACATTTTTTACACCGCTGGCATATATAGGATAGGCATTATCATTTTAAAACTCAAATAGCTTCAGTTTTAAGTTATAACTGCATCTGTCTCGGGTGTAGACTGGTGAATTATGTTAATAAACATATGTGTTCTAGTAGGCCTACTGGCCCATATTCAGATGTTTGTGCGGAGTGTGGAATGCATGACGGGGCGGCCGCGTGATCACTTGCATTTTTTTTTTCCTAATAAAACGACATGAGTTCGAAACTCATAATAGGCCCAACTCATATTAATAAATAATTAAAATTACTACTTTTTTTCCGACACATTCATAAACATTTGGCGACTTTTTCCTGTGCTTTTTGGCAAACTTTATGCGTGTGCTTGAGCGCGGAATTAAGGCTCACTGTGGATTATAAACCTTAGATAAACATGCGATTAGGCCTAGTTGACTTAAATGAACGACTAGTTAAATTGTTGGGGTCAGCTCTATTAAATAGCTACCCGTCTCCAGCTCTTAGAACTGTCAAGTCCGTAAAGGAGAGATCACGTAGACTAGGCTACATTGATTTTCCCTCTGAAACACACACACACAAAAAAAAAAAATGTATGAATAGACAACCTTTCTACATCCGGCAGATATTGCTGCTTATGGCGTGTGCATTGTAAATCGTACAAAATAGCCTATGTTATCTCCCCAAAAACTCGTATATAAATAAATAATATAAAACACGTTAATAGACTGATTCTTTTTTGAAGTCTAGACTCTATTTTCGGGAATTTAGAAAAATATAAAGAGATGGTTCAACACAGGTCTAATAGCCTATTTATATGAGAATTTATGTTTTGACTGCGAATGTCACGTCAATAAAGCTGGAATTGCTCTAATGTGATGCTGGTCTTTGAAATACAGGTACTTGCTTTTTTTGTCCAAAGTTGTGATGCTAGTTTTTGAAACACTGTTTTTTTTTTTTTTTTGCAATTTCAAAACTGTTTTTGTGAACATTCATAAAATATTGCTTCACATTTTCATTCATTTACTGTTTATTTTTTTGTTGTTATTTATTTATTATAAAGAATCTAGTTAGGTGTGTTGATCTGGCCCTCTTAACTGACCAAGTTTCTCTTGGACCCTTAGGGAAATTAATTGCCCACCCCTGGTCTACATGCAAGCAGGCTTTCTAATAAAATAAGGTGGTTGAGTGTTCATAAAAAAAAAAATATATATATATATATATATATATATATATATAAAAGTGCTGCTTTATCCGACAATAACGTGCAGGGTGTCATAGAACTACATTTAAATAAATTAAATGTATGATTTAATAATAATTTAATTAGATTTAAGTTATTTATTTATGTAATGTTCTAATTTTATATGATTATTTATGTAAATTCTGTGTGACTGTGACGTGCTGAACGTTCGAGCCGCGTTCAAACACTGCAGCGGAGGGAGTTGCCATGGAAACAGAGCGGCAACACAACGACTGACAAGCAGGAAGCTCCGTTTCGCTGCTGTTTTTACTGTTTTCGGTAAGTTTAGTTCCTAAAATCTCACAAATATTAATTACAGTTATTCCTGACACCTCTCTTGCTTGTATTTGACTCGTTTCTGGTGATAGAAATGGTTTAGTGTCTTCGAACAAGTCCGTTAGCATCTTAGCCGTTTTCAGAGGACGTAACGTTAACATTAGGCTAACTCCATAGACGGCTCTTATTGAATGTTTGGGATTTTATTTACATCTTTATGTGTAGATGAGAGGTTTTGACAGTTCTGTAAAAGTTTAGCTGGTAATTTTTCAGTGGGTGATTGGAAATAGGCTCATTTATTTAACCTAAACATATAGCCTACACTGTACCGTTAATCGGTGACGTCACTTACATCAGCGGGACAATTAACTGAATCTAGTTCAAACGTATTTTGATCTCTCATGGTAAACAAATGTTGATAAAAAAAAACTGTTCTGTGATTTCAGAAGAAAAACAAAAGCACGGCAAGATGGGAGGCTCCAAGATTTCACAATTTCTGAAGGGAGCCGCAGACGGAGAAGTAAGGAACACAAGTGAACAGGTAAAGCTTCTTAAAATTTTAAGAGGGCTTTGACATCCACAAGTAAGAAGTATGAGCAATATTAAATAAGTAAACCTAGAAGCAAATTATGTTATGTTAAAATAATGTTTTCTGTATATTCTTCTTTCTCTTTTCTACATTTCACCTGCTCTAGCTTGGTTCCTTGTAATAAACCTGGCTGGCATTGTATACTAAATATTGTTGGCTCTGTTGATGGCCTGCACCCCAGACTCAGAGCGGACCTCCTGTCGGACAACATCTCCCAGGCACAATGAACAATATGGTTGGCAAGTTAACCTCAAACATGCACTAATGTTCAAAATTCAGTCTCTTATGCTCACCAAGCCTGAATTTATTAAAAAATTCAGATAAAAAACAAACAAAAAAAACAGTAGTATTACAATTTAAAATAGCTGTTCTCTGTGTGAATATATTGTAAAATGTAATTTATTCCTGTGATCAAAGCTGAATTTTCAGCATCATTACTCCAGTCTTCAGAGCCACATGATCCTTCAGAAATCATTCTAATATGCTGATTTGCTGCTCAAGAAACATTTCTGGTTATTATCAATGTTGAAAATAGTTGTGCTGCACAATATTTTTGTGTGTGTTTTTTTTTTTCAGGATTCTTTGATGAATAGAAATTTCAAAAGAACAGCATTAGTTGAAACAGAAAACTTTACACTCATTTTTGATTAATTTAATGCATCCTTGCTGAATAAAAATAAGAATTTCCTTTAAAAAAAATCCTGATAAAAATAAACAAATATACAAACTTTACACTGTTAAAACATTCACACAAAAATACAACTCAGCACAGGTTACATTCATATTTGGGTCATTCTACAGAAACATGGACTTTTGGTACTTTTGGCAAGATGTCTTAAAATGTATTTCTTTTTTTAACATTTAAACTTAGACCACATTATTAGATTACCTTTTTACATTATGAATACACATAAATGACAGCTTAATGATTTTTTAAATATTTTTTGTAGATTTATTTAAAGACCAATTGAAAAATTTGAAAAATTGTCACTGGTGTTACCTTCTTTGTCAATTTTAGAGGTTTTTATGAAATATTATTTCTCGATTTATTTCAGCACATGTAGTCAGTTACAGAAAAACAATGATAATGCAACAAATAAGGAGATTATGTTTTATTTATTTTAATCAGGTTTGTTAAAAGTGTGATTGAATGATGTTAGTACATTTGCGCAACCATGTATTTGTTATAACAATGAAAATATTTTTCAGGGAAAAAACAGTTATAAACAAGTAATGATGCAATCCTTAAAATCTTAACTCTTGAGTGAAGCAGAATTCAATGGATGTAAAATTATTATCGTGCCACGTGACACATTTTATGTAATGTGACAGAAAAAAAACACGATAACATCAGTGACACAATGAATCACCAGTGACATACATTAGACCAAAGATACTTATTCTTCAACTATAATTAATAGATGAGACTAAATTGTTATGTTTAGCAATTAGTGAAAGCAGTTAGTAAAAGAACATAAACATAAACTGATCTTCACTGGTGTTACCCATAAAGGAGCAGGGCTCGCAAAATTTCAAAATCCCTGGTAGCCCTTTGGGCAGGTACTCTTCAGATTTTGGTAGCCCGAAAATTAATTTAACTAGCCCGAATTAAAAAATTACTATTTTATTTTATTATTATTATTATTTGTTTAATATAGAAAATCAGATAGGAGTTTAAATGTCAATCAAAAATATTTTCAATACACAAATATCAACAAATATGAAGGAAGGAATTTTATTTCACTATTTACAGGGTATCTGCAGAATTTTAAAAAATATATTTAAGGCAATTTATGACCCATTTTAAGAGCTGCACAAGTAAAATGAACACAGAATGAGCAGGGTTGGACAATGTCTATGGTAACAGTTTTGAGCCATAAAATTACATGATTTACAGTTCAGATACAGGTTTTCACAAAAATAAAAATCTTATACAACAGCATTTCAGGCTATAGACCTTTTTATGAAAAGGGATCAATCAAGCATATAAATTATTATGTTAATTTAAAACGTATAAATATTGCTGTCTTAATTGTTTAGATCTTTAGAAGGCACATCAACTTCTTTCTCATTTACAACTCTATGTGTTTGCTGCGCAAAAACATGAGTTGATATTTGCATTGATCTGACCATAAACAGCAAGAAAGGCTTATTGGAAATGCAAATTCATTCTCTGCCACGAGGTGGCGCTTTAGGAGCGCTGAAATACTGCGGTTTCCCCGGAAACGCTGTACACAAAGCAGCTCTGCGCTCATAAACGCTGCTTTATCAGGAATTATAGGTAAAATGAAATTAAAATGCCAATGACACGTTTCTGAGGACAGTCGGTTCCCTTCAGATACATTCACATAAAGACATCCGCGCCGCATTTTGACTTGAAACGTGCCGCGCTCATATTTATTCAATGACATCATTGCCTTTTGAAGTTTAATCCTGCCGTATCACACGACTCATGTTTTTCAGTCCCCAACTGTAAGACCTCTTGAAATTATAATTAGGACATTTCTTACACCATTTAACGTATTTAAAACTTTTTATGGCCTTAATTTTGATACAACTCACTTTCAGAGTTTTTAAGGAGATCTGTATTTAAGGAGCCCGTCGGGCAGGCAGTGATACATTTTGGTAGCCCGACTGGAAAACACAATAGCCCCGGGACGTCGGGCTAGCGATTTTGCGAGCCCTGAGGAGGTGACACCAGTGACAGTAACACCAGTGACAGTTTTCATGAAAAATGCATTTTGCAGAATGTCTGCTGCAAGATATCAAACCACATGTTGTCAGTCATGGTATACTCACTAAATTAAGTAGTTTAATCCATTTGTATTCCAGATTTTTGAGTATTCTCAAAATAAAGCACTTTCCCTCTGTACGTGGCTGTGGGGACGAGCAGTTTTGTGGTGCTTGGAATTCTTAATAATTAATTAAAAACAAATATTGCCACATTGATGGCTCAAGAAGGTTTAATTGATCAAATAACACATTGTTTCAATTTAAAATATATAAAACAAGTTGTAACCCTAAAGTCTTTTTCAAGTGTTATATTTCTGTAAAGGCTAGGGACAGAAAAATGTACATTTCTATAGAATGACCCATTTATAAGAAATGCTTCTTTGGTAAAATCAGTATATTAGAATGATTTCTGAAAGATCATGTGACACTGAAGACTGGAGTAATGATGCTGAAAATTCAGCTTTGATCACAGCAATCAATTACATTTTAACATTCACACAAAACATCTCATAACCTTGCAATTAAGTTATATTTGATTAAATAAATAATCTTTTGTCTGAAATAATATGAACAGCAGCTATTCTAATCTTTCTCCTTTTGCTTTCCTGTTTATATCTCAGGATGTCCATCCCAAGGTTACTAGAGATTACACCAGTTCCAGTTTGGATCCAGCCTCGCGTGTGAAGACTTCAGAAGACGCAAGCACTCACAAAGACTTCAGATGATGGCAACTAGATGAACATACAAAGCTGCCAAATAATCCTTATATTGTAATCATTGCCCTAAAAGGTAAGTTTGCAGATTTTCAACCAGATTTGTATTGTTACAGTGATGGCAATAAATGTAAATGAACAAGGTTTACCTGTTCTCTGAATTACTTGTATAGAGATTTCACCATTTGTGACCTGTGCTGGCAAAATGAGCAAATTTTCAAATAATTGTCACTTTTTCACTTTTCAAAATGATATATGAGTTGTTAGAATCGGACGAAAAATGACTGCGCTACACCCGTTTGAAGTCGATAAAGTCAGCAAAGACCATTTTGAGAAAAACTGATTTAAAGTTTTCTGAAGGTTCCAAAGCAAAATCACCAACATTAATTATTTCCTCCCAATTCTTTTCTTAATAATCATTACTAGTTATTAATATGAACCAATGCAAAAAAAAAAAAAAAATATATATATATATATATATATATACACACACACACACACACACAGGAAAGAAACAAGTAATGTATTATTTTTTTCATTTTACATCTAAACAAAAGCATTCAAGTAGGTAAAACAAATAATCAAATGTAAAAATCACTTTAGTGTGTTCATTATGAATGAATTGATTACAAAAGCAGTTCAGTCAAGAGCAGCGAGTGATTCCCTCTTTTCTTTTATTATTAGATTAGCATTGAGACAGACGGCCTGTATATTAGACCTACTGTACTGCACGGATATAATGTCACACATCTGATGTTTTTAACCAAACATTTCCCCAAACGTTCATTTAAGACATAACAGATTATATTTGCATGAATACTTAAATACTGTAATTACGTGTATGTGTGTATATTTATCGGGATCACAAGCCGTCAGAAGCGCCGTTAAGCTTCGGATGACAGTCAGTGCGAGATGCGAGCGGAGAAAAGGTACTCCTCTCAGAAATCATGCAAATAAAGATATATTTAGATGTTTAAATACTATTTAGAGCATTGGGATCGCTAGAAGAGGGCTTAATGAACTCATTTTTGTGAAAAACTCAAATTCGACCAAAATCAACATCTTTCACTTCTTTTGCCTGTAACTCGAAATTAGCTCGTGTGCATTCCGACTCATTTTGCCACAGGTCACATTTATTAGTAAGCAAAACTCTGCCAGATAATGCAAAATGTTAGGAGGTGATTGTATGTCTCATTTCTTTGTCCTGTGTACTATAACTTTTGAACAGGAACTAATGCTCCTTTGACTTGTTTGAGAAGATTTAGATGGAGGGTTTAGCTGTGTTTCTCCCTTTTCTCTATTCTATTCTATTCTATTCTATTCTATTCATTTTTTATATACTAATTATTAATCAGTTTGGAAATCTTTTTACCACGTTTACTAAGGAGCACTTTGGGACTGAGTATGTATTTATGATGCAAATGTAAATGACTGTAAACGAACCTAAAAAGCTGTTACATGCCTTTCTCATAAGGTCCCGCCTGTTAGCAATGCTAATATTATTTAGCAAACGACTTCATTAAATGATCCACTATGAAAAAACAGTTTTATCAATGTACTTTTAGGGAGGAACTTCTCAACAAATCTACCTCACAGCGCATCAATGAAAGCAGTTTGACAATTACAGACGGGTGTGTTGGATCAGGATGAGATCTGAATTCTGCAGGTGGGTAGATCTCCAGGAACAGGATTGGGCGGTCCTGTTATATCGGTTATGTATGATGGATTTTGAACTGTACTGTTTTTATTGCAGGTTTTCTGGATTCCCAGTTGAAGACATCAGTACATAAGATGTTGTCCTGGACAGCTGTATCTACAGTACACTGCACTGACCTCTGCTTTTGCATAGATGGCTGACTACTACCATAGTATTATTGGTATTATGTTCTAAGGCAGGGGTACTCAAGTTCAGAGGCCAAGCGGGCCGCATTTAAACTACATATTGCTATAATATAATATAAACCACAAATTACAATTTGCATCATCAGACTTTATTTAAGACAATATTTGCAGATTTACTGATTTAGAAATACAGTTTATTACTTATCTAAGTCTTGCTTGTCCTTGTCCTATTTAAAATAAGACTGAGCATGAAATAAATATTATATATATATATATAATTATAATTATTTTTATTTTTAAAGAGTAAAAATCTGGAACAAAAATTGGATTAAAAGTTTGTTTTGCTATATTGAACAGAGTAGCCTATTGAACAAACTCAAAATGCTAAAACTAAAACATTCTTGAGCAAACATAGTTCACAAAGTACTTTAGGAAGAAGTAGTATTATTTTTCATATTTATATTTTTAAAATAGATATCACTATTCTCCCACCATGATTCTGAAAAATGTAATTTACTAGAGTTTCTAGAAAAAAAATTGCTGCTGTCTATTTATAGAATACAATATTCAACGAACTGATAAAGTGAAACAAATGATTCATGACTCATAATTTCATGACTTGCTCATGAAAACTTCACTTGTTTCATATCCTGAATGAATCAATGTTTTTTGAAGGAATCTCAGTTTAAGTCACTTGTCTCCACCTGCTGGCGTTATGTTGTAATTGATACAATCTTTATTAGAATAAATCACCTTTTTGAAAGTGAAGATGCTTCAATTTTGATCGCTTCTGTATAACGATACAAAAGACTTTGTAAAGATGTTTCACATTAGTAAGCTCTCTCTGGATCAGTGCGAACGCAGATTTGAACGTTACATTGTGATTTAAGGCTTTAATAGACATATGAATCCTGTCATTTATGAACAAGATTGCGTGGGTGATTGAATCTGTTCGCGATCTGACTATTTATTTAAATATCCAACAGTATACGACAATAAACATACGACGCGATATGGTTTAACTGTGTTCTTCCAGCCATCTTTGGTATTTTCATAATATTTATAATCCTTCATTGCACAGAATTTGTGCTGTGAGACAGACTTTCACGTGCGCTTTGTGTTTGTTTGTCCTGAAGCTCGATTGCGGCTGCGGTTAAATGCACTTGCATTTTCGAATATTTTTATACGAAATTGATGTACACACAGTCAGTTATGTTTTCAGAGCAGAACAAAACATCTGCTATATTGAAATAAATCTGTGCATTAACTAGCAGTCATTAGAGTATTAGTAGTATGTCTGCTAAATATATGCTAACACTTTATTTTGATGATTCCCCAACAGACAAACTGACTATAAGTAACTTTGCAAGTACGTCAACATTCTACCGACCTAACCTCAACCTAAGCCTACTAATACTCTAATGAGAGTTAGTTGACATGTAGTTGCAAAGTTGTTTATAGTCAATAGACTAAGGGGACCATCAAAATAAAATGTAACCTAATAAATAAACACTGCATTTTTTTTCAGTTGAAATTATTAATTAGCTCACATTAAAATTAATATTAGCCTCACAGGGAACACTCAAATAACACTCCACACCTAACCACTTACAAGATGTACTGCAGTAAGATACTACGTAGATCTTAAATAATGTCAAGATATATAGTCCATTATCAATGTAAAAGTAGATTTAATATGGTGTTCATTGTTATAAATAATCATTAATCTTAAAAGTTATAACCACAAATGCATAAGCATTATAATGTATTGTAATTGTTATTATGATTATTTATAAGACGATATAACATATTATAAGGTTTTTTATAATGCATTCATTATAATGCCTTAAGAATATCCTTATAATGTATTATAAATATGGGTTTCAAAGAAAGTGTTACCGTAATTTTTTTTGTATTTATTTTTTTTTTAAGTAGCCTGCTTATATAATAATAAAAAAATAAAATAAAGTAAATTTTGAACTAAATAAAATTGATATGAAAATGTAGCCGTGTGCAGTAATATTGAAAACTGAGAATGTGACGCATCGTGATATTAAGTTGATAATGATAATCGTAATTGAATTGAATCATGAAACCAGTGAAGATTCACACCCTTATTTTTAAGATGGCAGTACTGACACACAGAGATTCCAACTATAAACAAAAAGCATAGAAACTGCAATTTTGGTTAAGATGTAAAGTTGTAAAGATTAATTGGGGAAAAAATGTAGATCAAGAATCGTTTTGGAATCGGATCGTGACTCCCAGAATTGGAATCGGATCGTGAAGCGCCTGAAGATTCCCAGCCCTACCGTATAGAATATATCATCTTCCTCGTTCTGTGACAAAAACCGCACATCAGCTCACAAAATGAAGTTATTTCAAACACTCGACTGATGTTGTGGAGTAAAATCATGTTGTCCTCTTTTGTTGGACAACGCTTCTCTTTTAAGTTGTTTGGGGCGTACCGCGCGTGGTTAGTTACAGCGCTTAGAGATCGAGCAGCTTTTACTACTGTGATTGTATAGGTTACATTTCATTTATAAAAAAATCAAACTGCCTAATATTTTGAGCGCAATCTGTAATAAAAATACATTAATCTTCAGCATGACGCAGGCCACAAAATGAATGCAGACGGGCCACCTGTTGAGTACCCTGTCTAAGGTATTATAGCAAAACTGAGCACCTGTGACAGTGGAATGTGTAGGTGTAAAGAATAGTCACACGTGCGTATTACAGGTAGTAAATTTACAGTCACAGAGAAAAGTGTTTTTTTGTTGTTGTTTTTTTTAGGAGTTCCAAATGTTTTTTTACTCTTTCTCTCTAACAAACACAACACAACAGTTACATTTCAAATTCTGAGATTCAAATCATATTCTACAAATCACAAATTAAGAAACTTATGTGAATGTGGGGCAAAACACATTCACACACCCGAATCAAAGATGTGAAGTCATGAACAAATTTTGCACTTTTGCATATATACAGTCATAGTCAGAACTATTAGCACCCTTGGTAAATATAAACAAAAGTCTGTGAAAATAAATCTGCATTGTCAATCCTTTTTAATAAAAGATCAAAATGTGGATGGGGAAGCTCATTAGGAGTAATTCTTTTTTTCTCTAATACACATTGGCAGTTAATGGCACCCTTTTATTCAGTACTTTTGCAATCTCCTTTTGCCACAATAACAGCTCTGAGTCTCTCCTATAATGCCTGATGAGTTTGGAGCTCACCTGACAAGAGATCTTTGGAGAGTCTTTGGCCACTCAAACCATCCTCCTCACCTTGCATATAGACAATATAGACACACATCCTCTTCCAGGCAGATCTGTGGCATTTTAAACAGTACAGATTTATTTTTACAGACTTCTTCGATCATATTAACTAAGGGTGCCAATAATTCTGACCACGACTGTAAAGTAGAACTTTTATGTGAGATCTCACATGACATATCAGAATGTGAGATTCCACTTGCACGCTTGATTAGAATTTGAAATTCGATCAAACTGAATAGAATTGAACTGAATGGAATAGGTAAGTGATAGCATTAATTGGTCAGGTGTGAATGAAAAAGATGTGTCTTTAGACGTTTTTTGAAAATGGCTAAAGACTCAAAGCTAAAGCTGTTTGAATTGAGATAGGCAGGTCATTCCAACATGAACTTATCTACAAATACCACAGTTAAATTCTGGAAAAATGAAATATAGCCCTGCATAAATCTGGTATAACGGCCTGTGAATTTCGTAATTTGTGATTTGTAGAATAGGATTTATGCACCTGCAGTGAAGATTTTGAGAAGGTTTTGTTGGTTTGTGAGAGAGAAAGAAACAAAATACAAGTTTGCGATTCCTAAAACATTTTCTTGATGACTTTACTAAAATATTCTCTACAAATACAAATTCCACGGTCGCAGGTGCTCAGTTTTGCTACAATAATTCTAGACACAATAGACATGTACTGTATGCAAATATAAAAAAGGGACATAAACAACTGAATATTCAGGGATGCAAACGTATCACCTTTAAGTGAAAATTGTAATTTTGAATCTAAAATAGATCATTTGCGTGATTTGTGTAGATCCAGAGTTTTTAAAAGTGTGAGTAGTAAGTAGTAAAAGTAGTATTGACTCATTTTAGATACCTGCTGAAATTGACTTCTTTCAAATGCTCCTGTGTGTATGTTTGTGGTTTGGAATTAGTAAAATGTGCTTAGAAAAAAAATATATAATCCGAATATTGACTGGCTATCGACTATAATGCACGCTCTGTATAATCCATTCACAAGTGGAATAGTGACAACCGTATTTACCCAATTACAGGAGTCAATCTGCTGAAACATTCTGCGAGTCACTTCTTAAACTGCTATGATTGAGATAATAGACTAATATACTAGCAAAAGCAAAATTTAGCAGCTTCAACATTTAGATAAAAACTTAAAGCACTTTTTTCATGTCGGTTTTTGTTTAAAATAGACCTATATGATGCGACAGAAATCATCCACTAAATAGCAGATGGCATATTTTACATGTTATTTACATTAATGAAGATTAGAAATGTACTTTTTACATAAAATGTTGTCATTTTATATGAAAATATACAAAATATAATATTTTTGATGCAAATAATTAAAAAAGTACCCCCCAAATGCTGCACAACTTTAAAGAAACTGTAATTATGGAGTGATATTACATGTATAAAAGCAATTAAAAATTAACTTTGTGTATGACTGATATTACAATTGTGGTTTAGGTATAAAATAACATGATTATTTTATTATTTTTATTTGTAACTTGACACTATTACTATAATTTACTTAATACCTCTTTGTGTGTATTTGATTGTAAATGCAAATGTTATATGGTTTGTGCTAATCATGTATTTGTAACTGTTTACAAGCTGTATTGTATAAATAATAAAGAAATTATGACTGAATGTGATGTGTTTAGTATTATTAATAAATTATTACAGGCTATTAATACAGGCTAATTTATCTATGAAGTATGTGAGATTTTTAAAAGAGGCAGAAAAAGTTTATTGTATAACGTCGGTTTACCAACTGAAATCAACATCGTTTCAATGTTAGTGAAGCAAACCAATGAGATCGATTTTATGTTGAATACCTGTTGATTCTATGACGTCGTTTCAACCAACCGAAAATCAACGTCGATTCAACGTTAGGCAAGTCAACCAAGGGATCCAGTGGGGGCGGCAGTCATATTTCAGGGTGACCGTGCCACTCTTTATCACAACCCTGCTAAAATGTAGTAGCAGTACGTGCGCTCATTGGCGCCCCGTCAGCTGGTGGCGCCCTAGGCGACCGCCTAGCTTGCCTATGCCTAGAAACGGTACTGCGTGTAAATATTACAAATAAAGGTGGACGTGGTATTTTGGTCTTTAGGACATACTTGGTACGTGGCTGCGACGAATATGATCTGGTCCAGTTACGTCGTCACGATGTGTTAGCTGGGAATGCATCTAGGTATATCAATGCTCAGCACTGCCTGACGTCAGCAAGCTGGACTCCGCCCTTTATGATGATTGACAGCGTCATGAACCAATCAGGGTGAGCGGAGAAAACGAAATTGAAACGGAGAACTACAGGAGGAAGAAGAAAACTTCAAGTAACTCATGCCAACACACTCAATACAACAGTTCAGAACAAGAAGTAAAATGATCTACATATATAATTTAAGGTGAGTGTTTATCTTTCTCTTGTTTTCATGTATGTCTGTGATTCTCATTTTTGCTTCTGAGACTTGCGCTTAAGTCATTTTGATGATTTTATTTAAAGCCTTTCATGTCGTGATCAAACAGATGATCAAGTGTCTGTAAGTGAATGACAGATAGCAAAATATACTCGGGCCAGTTCCGGTTAGATTCTCGCCTGCCAGAGACTCACTCGGGCCCGTTTACTCGCTGCCGATCTTCCGGACCGATCAGGGCTGAGTTTCTCCAAAATCACCAAAATAAGTCTTCATGTTAAGAATGAATAGTACACAAACACATTTTCAAAACTGTAAAATGTTATTAAAAATAAAGCATTCATGAATTATTTTATGACAAACATTTTACTGTCTTAAGTGCACTCATTTATTTAGCCTATAAATTAAAATAATAATAATAACTATTATTATTATTGTTGTTGTTGTTATATATTTAGGTTACATGCATTTAGAAGAAGCTTTTATTCAAAACGACTTACAAAAGAGGAACAAATGACTCCAAAGTCAGTCACAATGCCAGGTTTATTATACAATAATAATCAAGTCTAAGATGATCACAAATTAAACAAGATTTTGACGCACATCTTTCTTATTAACTCGTTGTATTCCAACGCGTGTCCATTACAATTTGCTGTAGGCCTATTCCACATAATAATATGCAATAAAACAATATACAATATGATTCGATAACACGTAGGCTACCTAGGAGCTTGCTGCATGAATCCGTGAGTACAGTTTACAAACCCGTGGGAACGGATTGCGAAAGCGTGCGCACGGATTATGAATCTGTGGGTACGGATTGAAAAACCGAGGGTACGGTTTACAAAATCTGAGCGCACGGATTGGAAATTCGTGGGTACGGTTTATTAATCCGTGGGCACGATTTGTTAAACCGAGGGAACAGTTTAAGAATTCGTGAGTACGGTTTATAAACTGAGGGAACGGATTGCAAAACCGTCGGCATGGATTGTATTTTTTTCTCCTACAGGTGATTTCCCGGGATCCGTACATTCGCATGTAATTTGTAAAGTAAAAATTCCAGCGCAAATGACCTACCATATTTCGCCAAACACCGAGGTCCTGACCTGTGATAATATTAGTCCCGTGCGAATCAGCATCTCGCCAGATTTGGCCAGCATTTGGCGGGTCATATATATAAGGTTTTTGAGTCCTGTGCGCCTTTTTATCCATCTTTCTTTTCTATTCTATTCTATCTGTTTTCTTTTTATATATTATATAATTAATTTTTTTTTAAATCACACGAGGTCCCCAGATAATACTAATCCCGTGCGAATAGGGCTTTTGTCATACACACGTACAGTCATGGCCCTTGGTAAATATGATCAAAGAAGGAATTAATCTGCATTGTTAATCCTTTTGATCTTTTATTTTAAAAAATCACATTGGATAATAAGAATTTAAAATGGGGGAAATATTATGAAATAAATGTTTTTCTCTAATACACGTTGGCCACGATTAACGGCACCCTTTTATTCAATACTGTTTGAAACCTCCATTTGCCAGTTTAACAGCTCTAACTTTTCTCCTATAATGCCTGATGAGGTTAGAGAACACCTGACAAGAGATCAGAGACCATTCCTTCATCCAGAATCACTCCAGACCCTTTAGATTCACAGCTCCATGTTGGTGCTTCTTCTCTTCAGTTCACTCATTTTCTACAGGGTTCAGGTCAGAGGACTGAATGGCCAGCAGAAGCTTGGCTTTGTGCTCAGTGACCCATTTTTGTGTTGATTTTGAGGTTTGTGTTTGGATTATTGTACGGCTGGAAGATCCAACCATGGCCCATTATAAGATAAGAGTCAGTCACTTATTGATTTTTTATCTGTTGGTATTTGATAGAATCCATGATGCCATGTGTCCAAACGAGATGTCCAGGACCTCCAGCAGAAATATAGGCCCACAACATCAAAAATACAGCAGTATACTTCATTGTTCACATGGGGTACTTTTTATTCCTGTGTTCACCAAACCCATCTTGAGTGTTTGCTGCTAAAAAGCTCATTTTTAAGTTTCATCTGACCATAGAAGCCAGTCCCATTTGAAGTTCCAGTTGTGTCTGATAACTGAATATGCTGGAGTTTGATTTTGGATGAGTGAGGAGAATTTTTCTTGAAACCCTCCCAAACAACATGTGGTGATGTAGAGGCTGTTTGACAATTTTTTATTAAGGTTTTTTGACCCCGAGACTCAACTATTTTCTGCAATTCTCCAGCTGTGGTCCTTGGAGAGTCTTTAGCCACTCAAGCTCTCCTTCTCACCGTAATAGTACGATATAGACACACGTCCTCTTCCAGGCAGTTTCCTAACATTTTATGTTGATTGGAAATTCTTAATTATTGCCCTGATGGTGGAAATGGGAATTTTCACTGCTCTAGCTCTTTTCTTAAAGCCACTTCACTAATTTGTGAAGCTCAATTATCTTTTGCTGCACGTCAGAAATATATTCTTTGGTTTTTCTCATTGTGATGGATGATTAAGGGAATTTGGGCTTTGTTTTCCCTCCTGTTTATATTTCTGTGAAACAGGAAGCCATATCTGGATAATTTAATGTTCATAATCACCCTGGAGTGCTCAAAATTGTGACTATGAATGAGAATATACTTCAGAGAAATTTTACTCATAAGAATTTCTAGGGGTACCAATAGTTGTGGCCAATGTGAAAAACATTTATTTCATAATGATATTTCCCCCCATTTTAACTTCTTACTATCCAATGAAAGGTTAGATTTTTTGTGAATTTTTAAAATAAAAGATCAAAATTTTCACAGCCGCCTTTGATCGTGTTTACCAAGGGTGCCGATATTTTTGGCTATGACTGTACATACATCACATACACATACACACACATACACACACACACACTTACTTATAAAGTTAGTTACATGAAATGGTAGATTTGTCTAATTTGAATCTGAAAAGTAAGACTGATTATAACTTGGTTAACTGCTTGTTAGTCAAACTAGTTCTTAAGACACAGTCTTAACATAGTAATAATATAATCAAAAGATAGTAGCTATTATGCAACTGGCCCCAGGTCAATAAACTGTCACAGATATTAACAGAAATAGGTGATTATTAAATTTCAGTGTCTTGATTTGGATTATATTATTATTTTGTAGTTCAAATGTATTGTAATATTTAGCCAAAACATGGTTGTTACTTGTTACTTGAATTTTTCTTTTTCCATTTACTATTCTTTGTTGTTGTTGTTTTTTTACAGCCAATTTAACTTATTGAAGACACCCTATTTGTGCTCAAATAATATAAAGAAATTGCAAAATTATATTTAAGAATCAATTTTAATGACATTTTAATGAATGTTGCAATCGTCCCCTATTGTGGCGTAAGTTATAACATTTGACTCTGTCTATTCAATATAAATTGTACGTATATTATCATAGGTACACATGTAAAAGCAGTGTGGGTGAGTAGCTGACAGATGTGGCATTATTGTATTAAAATTTTGGCTTTCTAATATAAACAGTGTCTGAGAAACTAAGGGAAATGCAAAAAGTGTTGCGAATTTCAACCGTCCCCACTCTCCAGCTACAATAATTGCAGGTAAAATATTCACTACGTTTTCCAAATTTTCCTAGCATTTACTTGAATTGTACAATTTTAATAAGTATAAACATTAAAAACCTGAAAATACGGTAGTTTTGAACAACACGGTAAATAGCAAAGTTTTGGAATGAAGCACATTTTTTTACTTGGCAGAATTATTTAAATCATTACTTAACTATTACCATGGATCATTTTTCAGTGAATCAGTGAATACTGTTCCTTGGTTGTCGTTCATTTTCCGAATCTCTTGTCAGGATTTGTGGTCATTGTGTTTCATCTTTCCACATCTTAATCCAGTGAGTTCTTTATTGGGGAGCTTTCATTACTGCACCTGTAAAGAGCAAATAATATGCAAGTATTTGTTATTAAAGGTCTAACTGAACGCACCAAACTGAATGGAATTAAATATATATTTATGTATAAAGAGAACCACAACCTGCTTTAAAAAAAAATCTAAATTTATCCAGAATTGTCCAGCTCTATTTTGCACACAAGCAGCTCTTAAACAAGTCCAGTTTTTATGTAGCCTGCTGATTTTTGTTCATGGTATTCAGCTGCAACTAAATGTTTTGCAAAAAGAGAGACACAGAATAAATATGATTGATATCTGAATGTTTGACAAAACACATTCAAATCTAAACAGGGAATCGATTAGAATTGTAATCGATAAGCAGAATCGGAATTGAAATTGATAAAATTAAAACGATACCCAACCCTACACACGATTCCATTGACTTTATGAATGCAATTACCAATCAGAAGCGTTCAGATGAGTCAATGCTGAAACAGCGGAGTTTTGTTGTTCAGCACGAGCTCGCTGACTGAATTCAGCTCTCTTGTGATTTCTCTCATCATAAACAACCAAATGCAGATGTACGTGCGATGTAAGTATAAGAGATTTATTAATCATACAGTGTAGATAGCTTCACTGAATATAAAGGGAAAAGTGCATAAACTCGCATTAGACTGAAGTCAGTGATGATGTTCTTTGGTAATGTAAATGTCCTTTGCTCGTTTTCTGTAGCTGCTTGTTTGAATAACTGAGGAAATGTAAGCATTATAATTAGTAACTTACAATGTTTCTATTAAATTGTTATCATGTTAAATACAAATTCAGTCATATTAAAAACATTAGACTGCTTTTAGCTTTATGCTGGAGTTGGTTCACTTTCTGGCAATGAAACTAAGTAAATTAAAGGGATAGTTCACCCAAAAATGAAAATTTGATGTTTATCTGCTTATCCCAAGGGCATCCAAGATGTAGGTGTCTTTGTTTCTTCAGTAGAACACAAACGAAGATTTTTAACTCAAACCGTTGTAGTCTGTCAGTCATATAATGTCAGTCAATGGTACAGACAAAACCAAATTAAACCCTGCGGCTCATGACGATACATTGAGGTCTAAATAGGGCAACTGCACATTTGCCGAGGGGTATGCAAGATCAGTGTTGGCGCCCCCCTGTATTCTAGTAGCCTCTAACACTAACTTGTGCAGAAAGCTTTCTGCAAGTCAGTGACCAAATGCTCATTACTAGCTTGTGCACGCAAGGATACAAACTCATTAGTGTAAAAAGTGGTTTGAACCCCCTTCCCCCTTTTTTAATGCCATAGGGAAAAAAGTAAAAACAAGAAATAAAGAAAAGTGTCACATAACATCCCCTTTAACTCCTGATGGCAGACCCCAGACAGTAGAGCATATTTTTTATTCATTTTATATTCAAACACGTGTAATATTGCTCACTTTTTAATTAGGTAATTTGAATATATATATATATATATATATATATATATATATATGAAGAGCTCTTTTCCAAAACGCTATAAATCCATTTGAATAGTTTTCATGAAAATTACTTTTTTTTTTACCTAGACCCATACATTTTGTTAATATTCAATTCATCCTGTTAAAATGGTCTGTTGGCTCAGTCTGAACATGTTAAACAATGATTGTTAAATGAAACAACAATATTGTCGATTATAAATTAACTTTTTTTTTTCTTTTCAAAACGCTACAAATCCATCCTTTTTTCAAAAAAATGTTGGTTTGTCTTTAAAAAAAAAGAGAACATGCAACATATGACATCAGGGACTCATACTATAAATTAATATAAATCAAATAAATGCAAATGCATGAAATAAATAACAGCCAAATAAAATAAATGGTAACAAACTAAATAGTAAAATAAAATAAATATTTTCAATTTCATGTTTCAATATTGTCCACCACATAAAACAAATAATTTAAAAATAACACACATACAAATACCACTAATTAAATTAAAAATACAACAATGTTAACATTACATTCAAATAATTTAGTAACAAATTTAGGCTAATAGTCATTCAGTGCCTGTAAAAAGTAATGATAGTAATGATAACAATATTCAATAGGCAAGTTATTTAGTAATACATTCAACGTCCTTTTTTTTTAGTAGTGTCAAACCTGTAACAAGTAGGACCAATCTGTCCACTACATATGAATGAAAAAAAACTAATTATTAAAAATATTCAATAATGATAACGATATTCAATAGGCAAGTCATTCAGTAATACATTGGCATTCAGTAAAGTGTCAAACCCGTACATAGTAGGACCATTGTCCGCTATACATAAAAAAATCACATAGAGTGTGTGTGTGTGTGTGTGTGTGTGTGTGTGAGAGAGAGATGTGCTTTGAGTGTGTGAGAGGACAGAGAGAGAGGAACGCCCGTTTCACACCGCAAGCGTGAGCGGCGCGTGAGCAGCGCGTATTTTTTTCGGCGCCCATGTTAACAAATGAGTGCATTCACACCGGCAGCAGGAGCGTCGCGTGAGCAGCGCTGCAGCGATGGTTTCGGCGCCGAGTCTATTTTTGCTGCGCCGCTCACGCTCAATTAAAGTGACAGCACACTTTTGATGGACAAAATAAATATTTCACACAAAACGTGCTAAAAATGCACAGCATAAGCATGTCTAGTGTGTTTTAAGGCGAATTGAAGTATGTCAGGAAAGAATATGAACAATTAAAAATATGTTTTAATCTTTTAAAAAGATTTACCCATTTTAACTTGTTTTTCATTTTTAATCGCCATAAGAAAATTATAATTTAAAGCATTTTATCAAACTCACAACGAGCAATTCATCTTGCTCAGGATCTTAAGTTACAATGGAGTATATACAGTGGGCCTACATAATAAATTCATTATTCATTCATTATTGACAGCTTGGAGAAATGGAGATTATGGGTAAAAGTATATATTATTATTATTATTTTTTTAAATTATAATAATAAAAAACAACAGTATAAACAGCACTTTCTATATTTGAGTATGACTGAAACAACACGATATAAGCTGTTTTTGTTGTTGACCATTTACACGCTACTCCCCAAGACTTCAAAACTTTCAAGTTTATAACTGACCAACTTCTAAAAACAAATTTATAGTTGTCTTTGTAAAGAAATATGTCGCTTTGGAGCCGCTGCTGTGACGCTGAACAAACGCTTCCAGTGTGAATACTCTGGCGAGTTTGCAGCTGCAGTGACGCTGTAGTTACGCTGACGCGCTGCTTACGCGCCGCTCACGCTTGCGGTGTGAAACGGGCGTAAGAGTGTGTGTATGTGTGTATGTGAGAGAGAGTGCGTGAGCATGGATCACTCTGCATCTTCATCACTATGGCCTGCATTGTCAGTCACCTGATACAGTGCATCATCATAAAAAGCCCTCACCACATCAGACACACCTATTGCTCCTAATAGTGCCAGCACATAGCGCTTCTTTGCGGCCTTCACAGAGGTCCGCTTTGGAAGTAACTCAGGTTCATCATCAGGTCATCCAGTGACAGCTTCTCGGCCTGACAGAAACCGGTCGCACCAGCCTTGTATTGACATCCCACAGTGGGTATTAACGCACCACCTTGAACCTCTTTTTTGTTGTTTTTTGTGATTTTCTTTGTCCAGTTGGCGTTTTCTACCCCCAGGTGTTGGTCTCACTGGCTCATCCAGGCCATCAAAAGTGTTATTAGAGTTTAAGCACTCACTTCAAAGCATCGCCATGTTGGATGGTATCGAACGAATTCTGATTGGTTGAGAGGACATATCGCATTTAGGCTAAAAACAGGTTCAGCGCTTATAGCGGTTTGAAAAGGAACTGCATCTTGCAGTACATATATATATAATTTGCCTCAAAATTATTAATATTTTTGCAGTTTTATATAGTAAAATTTATTTTAAAGAACATCTGCATTTTTTTTTTTTCATTTTTACTTGGAGATGATTCATGGAAAATTTGCCATGCTAAGTCGAAGATTTCTGCCAAGATTTCACCTGGTAGAAAAACAAATATTGTTAAAATGAATGTCATGATTTTCACTATGACCACTAAATGGCAGCAGAGGATCATTTATTGTCTCCTTTACCATTTCCACTCTGTAATATAGTTATTTTCGCGTTTTGCTAATGGATTTATATTTAGACATTATAAAATCACTATCATAACATTTAAAAATCTCTTTTTTGTCAAAGTCAGCATTGTTTTGTATTGAAGTGTGAAGTAGCAAGAGTTTTCAACTCATTGGGCCCTATCATACACCTGGCGCAATGCGGCGCAAGGCGAGGAGCAAATGTTTTTGCTAGTTTCAGCCCAACACAGTTCCTATTTTCCCATCCTGCGCCGCGTTGTTTAAATAGCAAATGCATTTGTGCCCATTTGTGCGCCCATGGGCATGCTGGTCTGAAACCGAGATGTGTTCAGGCGCATCGTTGGTGCATTGCTATTTTGAGGAACTGAAAATAGACTGCATCATAGACCAATTCAAACCTGGTCTAAAGTCAATGGCGCAATATTTTTTTGTTATTTAAAGAGCACGTTAGTAGAAAATGTGCCTCTGGGCGGGTCCAATAAATAGGGCCCATTGAATCTACTTGAATTACATAGATGGCCTGTTTTGAATTTACAGCGGCAATTTTCAGTGAAAGGTGACTAGTTTGTCTCCTTGTTTACAATCTTCTCAGTTTCTCTCAAATGTAAATGAAATGCCCATTCACAAATGTGTGTCACGCCTCCCCCCGAGCAATAGAGATACTCAGAAATAAACTGATATTAAGCTGACATGAATCTACAGTATTTGCTGTTTCAACTTCAAAACAGATGAATTATCATATGAATAAGTGGTGCATGCATTGTGGCATGAATAATTTACACAGCTGAATTATCTTTATATTTCCATTTATTCTTACTATTTGTTAATTAAGTTGGCTTGAAAAAGCCAACTTACTGATCTACTATATAAACTTATTATTATTCTTCTGAGCCAAAATTTAAATTGTATCTCCTCCTAGAGATTTCAAGCTAGAACCACCAAACTCAGCCCAGACCTTCAGACTGGTCTGACTCGGGTTGCTATATCTCTTCAGACTGATCCGACTTACGGTTTTCCTAAAAATGAAGATTAAAACTGTGAAAAATCCCATAGACTTACATTGACGGAATGTTCAAATGAGCCAAGACCTTGCAAGCTCCAACTGACAAACATTCAAATGTAAACACACTGAAGCCCATTAGACTCAATCAAGCTTCCCTTCTATGTACTATTTCTAACCCATTCAAACTCATATAAGCTTCCACTCTATCTAATACTATTTCTAATCTATCTAAATCATGCTATGTACTATTCTAACCAATTCAAACTGATATAAGCTTCCACTCTATCTAATACTATTTCTAATCTATCATGCCAGCAACATGCTAGTAACATGCTAATCATGCTTGAAACATGCTAACATCATGCTAGTAACTTGCTAATCATGCTAGCAACTTGCTAATCATGCTAACATCATGCTAGTAACTTGCTAATCATGATTGAAACATGTTAACATAATGCTAGTAACTTGATAACCATGCTAGCAACATGCTAGTAACATGTTAATCATGCTAGCAACACGCTAGTAACTTGATAATCATGCTAACAACATGCTAGTAACTTGCTAATCATACTAGAATCATGCTAGCAACATGCTTTCAACTTGTTAATCATGCTAACAACAAGCTAGTAATACCCCGAGAACCATAGCAACCACCTAGCAAACCACCCCGAGTGCCATAGCAACCATATAGCAACAACCCCGGGTACCTTAGCAACACCTTAGCAACAACCCCGGGTACCCTAGCAACTGCCTAGCAACCACCCCGGGTACCCTAGCAACCACATATCAACACCCTAGCAACCACCCCGGTCCCTTAGCAACCGCATAGCAACACCTTAACATCTACCCCAAGTACCCTAGCAACCGCATAGCAACACCCTAACAACTACCACAGGTACCCCAGCGATCTGATAGACTGTATTGCCTTTAAAACATTCAAACCTTAATCTTTAAAACTATTTTACGTATTTCAAACTACTTGAAACTTAAAACCTTCAAACTTCAAGCTTTTAAAACTTTTACAAACTTTCTGGCTGGGCTTTTTCAAGCCAACTTAAAGTTTGTATCCAAACTTTACTATCTAGTTACTGTTGTGTTTGTAGTGAATATTGTTGTTCTGTTTATATGAACATTTTGTTGGAATGAAGAATGTGTTTGTCTAAGTTTGTCAATGACTGTGTTTGAATGAGTTTGAAAGGATTAGAAATAATACATAGAAGGGAAGTCTGATTGATTCTAATGGGCTTCAGTTTGTTTACATTTGAATGTTTGTCAGTTTGTTTGAATAGTCTTGGCTCATCTGAACATTCCGTCAGTGTAAGTCTATAGGATTTTTATGAATTTTAATCTTAATTTTTATGAAAACTATATGTCCGATCAGTCTGAAGAGATATAGCAACTCAAGTCAGAACAGTCTGAAGAGCTGGGCTGAGTTTGGTGGTTCTAGCTTGAAAGCTCTAGGAGGAGATGCGTTTAGAAATTTTAGTTTCATAAGAATAATAAAAAGAAGAAGCTTAAATAGCAGATCAGTAGGTTGGCTTTCTCAAGCCAACCTAATAACAGCTAGACAAAATCCTCAACATTCAGTCCACTTCATATACAGAGATATATGCTATATATTGCCGTTCAGCCTAAAAAATGATCAGATACATTTTTTGGTCCAAATCACTCAGCCCTACTCTCAATGGCTGCGTTTGCTTGCCGAGAACAGTTTTCATAAATTTTTCCCCTCGCTGGTGAAACAGTGGGGTTGTGTGACGTTTGCTTCAGAGAGGCATGTTAAGGGCATGTTTGTAGAGTAGCGCTGGTCCAACGGTGGAAACGCAGCATGATTTTGACCTCGTGGCTTGAGGTGTGAGGCCACTGGTCACACCTGGCTCGCACTGGCCTGACAGTGGAAAAGCTAATGAAATGAACATTTTACACATGAGATGAATTTACTCTTGAGTTACTATATTGAATTATGGAATTTTTAAGATCACAGATTTTAATTCATGACAACTTCACATTTTAAGTTTAATTAAGACATTATATAAGATAATTCACTAAATAAGTTCAACTTTAAAAAACTATGCAAACTGTTGCATGTTGTAATGCAAGAACGCATACTGTGTGAACGGCCCGTAAATCAGACATTTAATGCATTACAGATGTTTAGTTGAATTCTGAACTGCTGGAAATAATGACTTAAGTGAAGAAAATGTTTAAAGATATTTTATTAATACTGAGGGAATCACTTTATTTTTCAGTTTCTCCAAAGATGACAATTGAGTTGTGTGTCATTGTGTGTCTAAATGCAGAACTGAACATATTTGAGGAAACAGAAGATCACTAGCTCTAAAATGAGTCACTGTGAGGAGAGAGAGGAGGTCGATATTCAGAACAAGAGAGCCGCATCTCCAGAGCCCAGCTGTGTGTCGATGAGGAGTGATCAATCCATGCCAGAACCACTTAACTTCAGTGATGGGCCAGCGACCTTTAACCCCAGGTGAGATGATAACTAATACTGGAGACAAGAAACAGGATTATAAGATTATAAACATCAGTGAGAAAGATAAATAATGTGAATTACTGATGTGATTTTTTCATTATTACTGGAAGTAAGAGAAAGAGAGCCGCATCTCCAGAGCCCAGCTGTGTGTCGATGAGGAGTGATCAATCCATGCCAGAACCACTTAACTTCAGTGATGGGCCAGCGACCTGTAACCCTAGGTGAGATGATAACTAGTGCTGGAGACAAGAGACAGTATTTAAACATCAGTGATGAAGCTTGTGACCTCTGAACCTGTGTGAGATCAAACATACAGCTGCTGCAGTAAAATGAAGGCGTGACATTATTTAATATCAGAGTCAGTAACACAGAATGAACCATATTTGACATCAGTGTCAAAGAACATTATAACTGATGGCACATTATGTATCTATATTTTGCGCCTCATCACAAATGCGTTTGCTCCATCATAGAACGCTCACACCTGAATATGAACCAGATTCATCCATCATTGTCATCAGCTGTGTGTCCTTTACAATGTGTCCTATTGTTTTTGTGAATCTGCTTTCAGTTTTCTGCAGTTCAAATCATTTTAGTCTCATTATTCATTAAGTTGAGTTTTAAGGTCAAGGGCTCATTTGTGGAGCATCATTTATAAATGCAATGTGTGACAGTGTTTGAACATGGAGAGACTCAGAGGATTTTTATTGAATGTCATTTGAAGAATTAAGCTAGTTCTATCTGATCTGAAATAGTTTCTGCATTAAAATAGGCTGGGTCTGTATTAAAGCGGTTTATTGTGTCTCAGCTTGTTCAGTGAATGACACAGATGTCTTTACTAGAAGATCTTTAAGCTGAAACTCATTCATTCATTGTGTTGTTGCCCTTGTTTCTGCTGTGTGGATAGAGATGATCAGACTGAAGACCTGCAGCAGGATTCTCACCAACCAATAAATAATGAACTACAGAGAGCCAAAGACCAGCACAAAACCAGCATGAAGAACAAGTATGAGAGATTATTTGAGGGACTGAAACTCCAGGAGAATGAAACCCTCCTGAATAGTATCTACACACAGCTCTACATCATAGAGGGAGAGAGCGAAGGAGTGAATGAAGAACATGAGGTTTTACAGATGGAGAAAATAGCCAGAACAAAACTCTCACCAGACACTCCAATCTACTGCAATGACATCTTTAAAGCCTCACCTGAACCAGGATGTGAGGAGAAAGACCAGATCAAGACTGTTCTTACTAAAGGCATCGCTGGAATCGGAAAAACTGTCTCTGTGCAGAAGTTCATTCTGGACTGGGCCGAGGGAAAAGCCCATCAGGATGTAGATTTCATGTTTGTGCTTCCATTTCGAGAGCTGAACTTGATCCGAGATCATCAGTACAGTCTTCACAGACTTCTTCTGGACTTTCATCCTGAACTTCAAGATCTGGACTCAAAGATTTATGAGGAGTGTAAAGTTGTGTTCATCTTTGATGGTTTGGATGAAAGCAGAATCACACTGATGTTTTCAGACGATCAGAAAGTTTGTGATGTGACTGAGACTTCATCAGTGAGTGTGTTGATGTCAAACCTCCTGAAAGGAGATCTGCTTCCTCTGCTCTCATCTGGATCACCTCCAGACCAGCAGCAGCCAATCAGATCCCCACAAAATA
This sequence comes from Onychostoma macrolepis, assembly GCF_012432095.1. NCBI lineage: Eukaryota > Metazoa > Chordata > Actinopteri > Cypriniformes > Cyprinidae > Onychostoma > Onychostoma macrolepis. Next base: position 448,607 of record NC_081158.1, on the reverse strand, counting down.
CATCAACCGTGTGACAGAAATTCAGGGATTCACTGAGCCTCAGAAGGAGGAATATTTCAGGAAGAGAATCAGTGACCAGCATCAAGCCAGCAGAATCATCTCACACATCAGAAGAGCAAGAAGCCTCCACATCATGTGCCACATCCCTGTCTTCTGCTGGATCTCATCCACTGTGCTTCAAAACCTCCTGGAAGAAGATCTGAGTGCAGAAATCCCTCAAAGTCTGACTGAAATGTACATCCACTTCCTGCTGATTCAGATCAACATGAGGGATCAGAAGTATGAAGAGAAAGATCCAGAGAAACTCCTGCAGTCCAACAGAGAAGTGATTGTCAAACTTGCTGAAGTGGCTTTCAATCAGCTGATGATGGGCAATGTGATGTTCTATGAGGAGGACCTGATTGAGAGCGGCATATATGTCACTGACGCCTCAGTGTATTCTGGGATTTGCACTGAGATCTTTAAGGAGGAATCTGTGATTTATCAGAGGAAAGTCTACAGCTTCATTCATCTGAGCTTTCAGGAGTTTCTCGCTGCTTTCTATGCGTTTTACTGCTGTTTAACAAAGAACATGGAGCAAGTACAGTTTATTCTGAATTCTGAAAATAAGGGGAACAAATTTGAAAAAAACTCTCTGAATGATCTACTATCATCAGCAGTAGAAAAAGCCCTTAAGAGTGAGAATGGACGTCTGGATCTGTTCCTGCGGTTCCTGCTGGGCGTCTCACTGGAGTCCAATCAGAGACTCTTACAGGATCTACTGACACACACAGAGAACAGCTCAGAGAGCACCAGGAGAACCACACAGTACATTAAAGACAAGATCAAAGGTAGATATCATCTCTCAGCTGGTCAGTCCATCAATCTGTTCCTCTGTCTGCTGGAAGTGAAAGATCAGACTCTGTCCAGAGAGATTCAGGAGTTTTTGAAATCAGACAAACAAAATCAGGAACTCTCTTCATCTCACTGCTCAACAATCGCTTACATGCTTCAGATGTCAGAGGAGGTGCTGGATGAGCTTGATCTCATGAAATACAATGCATCTTCTGAAGGAAGAGGAAGACTGATACCAGCTGTGATCAACTGCAGAAAAGCTCTGTGAGTATTCATTCAGTCATTACAGAAGAAACAGTTTAGTCTGTAGTGAGACTCAACCTAATTTATCAAATCATAACCCTGCTTTATTTACATAAAATCATTTATTTCTCATTTGAACATTGAAACAGATAGAATATAAGCAGTTGAAAGCAGACAGTAGAAGCACAGCTGTGTGGAAACATGTTTACAGCCATCTCACATTCATAATTCATTATTTAATGCTCCAAACAAAGTATTACTTTATATTAAAATACATTTTCTTCAAATATGAACTAGACTAAAAAAGAGGAAACAGTGCTGCAATAAAACAAAAGAGATCCTGTTATTTACTAAATTTTGAGCCATAGAGCTAACTGAATAAACAAAAACAATTTTTTTTTGCCAAAAACCTGAACGTTTTACTTTAACAGATGCGATAACTGAAAATTTGATATGGAAAAAGCTGTATTAAACTCTGTCTAAAAATAAAGTTGTCCAGCCCAAAAAGACTTTTACATTTATTCATTTGGCAGATGGTTTTTATCCAAAGCGACTTAGAATTGAGGAACACAACAAGGGATTTACTATTAGATGGTAATAAACATGAGACTGCCTTTAATACAAGGTTTCAGTCATCATTCAAAATAGTAAAAGCTAAGACAGGAAGAGAAAAGCATAATATGAGAACAGAAAAAGTGAAGGCATAGAATTTTTTATTTTTTAATTTTATTTATTTATTAAGGCAGTTGAGTTAAATATGAGTTTTCAGTTGTTTCTTGAAGATTGTGAAGGATTTGGCTGTCCGGGTGGAGTTTGGTAGGTCATTCCACCAACAGGGTACGGTGAAAGAGAATGTCTTAGAATGGGACCATGATCCACCACTTGAAAAAGTTAATTTGTTCTTGTAACTTATTTCAAAAAGTGAAACTTTCATATATTCTGGATTCATTACATGTAAAGTAAAACATTTCAAAAGTTTTTTTGTTTTAATTTTGATGATTAGAGCTTACAGATAATGAAAGTCAAAAATCAGTATCTCAAAATATTAGAATATTTACATTTGAGTTTCAATAAATGACCATCCCTACAGTATAAATTCCGGTTATCTCTTGTTCTTTGAAACCACAATAATGGGGAACACTGCTGATTTGGAAATGGGCCAGAAGATGATCATTGACACCCTCCACAAAGAGGGTAAGTCACAGAGGGTCATTACTGAAAGGGGTGGCTGTTCAAGGAGTGTTGTATCAAAGCATATTAAATGCAAAGTTGACTGGAAGGAAGAAATTGGGTAGGAAAATGTGCACAAGCAACAGGGATGACCGCAAGCTTGAGAATACTGTCAAGCAAAGCCGATTCAAACACTTGGGAGAGCTTCACAAGGAGTGGACTGAAGCTGGAGTCAGTGCATCAAGAGTCACCACGCTCAGACGTCTTCAGGAAAGGGCTACCAAGCCACTTCTGAAACAGAAACATTGTCCGAAGCATCTTACCTGGGCTAAGGAGAAAAAGAACTGGACTGTTGCTCAGTGGTCCAAAGTCCTCTTTTCAGATAAAAGTAAATTTTGCTTTTCATTTGGAAATCAAGGTCTGGAGTCTGGAGGAAGACTGGAGAGGCACAGAATCCAAGCTGCTTGAAGTCCAGTGTGAAGTTTCTGAAGTCAGTGATGATTTGGGGTGCCGTCACGTCTGCTGGTGTTGGTCCACTGTGTTTTATCAAGTCCAAAGTCAATGCAGCCGTCTACCAGGAGATTTTAGAGCACTTTGTGCTTCCATCTGCTGACAAGCTTTATGGAGATGCTGATTTCCTTTTCCAGCAGGACTTTAGCACCTGCCGACAGTGCCAAAACCACTTCCAAGTGCTTTGCTGACCATGATATTACTGTGCTTGATTGGCCAGCCAACATGCCTGACCTGAACCCCATATGGAATCTATGGGCTATATGTGAAAATAATGAAAATGTGCGCCTTCAATTAATTCAGTCGTGTTCAAATGATAACTAAATGTTTGTCATGATCTCTCTCTGCTTGTATGATCAATTTATTTTTTAGAAATTATTAATTTAATATTTTAGAACACTGAATAGGGCAAATAATCGAAACACAAATATTTTTCCATACTGTTTTTTCCCCATACTTTTCCAGACCTGCAAATTAGGCTACTTAAGTGAAATACTTTTTTGAATGAATAAATGAATGAATGAATGAGGCATTTAAACTGTGCAGGAACCGGTGAGCCAAATGAGTGTAGTGTGAGAAAAGTGAAGTGAAGTGACATGTGGCCAAGTATGGTGACCCATACTCTGAATTTGTGCTCTGCATTTAATTTAAATATTTATTAATCAGATCACGAAAGGTCCCCAAGCTGGTACTCGAACTCGCGTTCCCTCGAAGCACAACACTGCATCACCAAACACTGCCTATACAACGGTATCGGCTCAGACTGTTAGAAGACATTTAAATAAATATCATAATCATAAAAAAAATATTATTTTAGTTAAACAAAATATGTTCAGTGATAACTACAAAATAAAAAGATAGGCTGTAAAACCATAGACATAACGGTCTTATCAAGTAACTGTACGAAGTTCTGGTTCGAGCTCCGCCTACTTCCGGTTGAATACAAATACGAATAATTATATAAAGTGGGGGGAAAAAAATATTTGATCCCCTGCTGATTTTGTACATTTGCTCACTGACAAAGAAATGATCAGTCAATCATTTTAAATGGTAGGTTTATTTGAACAGTGAGAGACAGAATAACAACAAAACAATCCAGAAAAACGCATTTCAAAAAAGTTATAAATTGATTTGCATTTTAATGAGTCAAATAAGTATTTGACCCCTTCGCAAAACATGACTTAGTACTTGGTGGCAAAACCCTTGTTCCAATCACAGAGGTCAGATGTTTCTTGTAGTTGGCCACCAGGTTTGCACACATCTCAGGAGGGATTTTGTCCCACTCCTCTTTGCAGATCCTCTCCAAGTCATTAAGATTTCGAGGCTGACGTTTGGCAACTCGAACCTTCAGCTCCCTCCACAGATTTTGTATGGGATTAAGGTCTGGGGACTGGCTAGGCCACTCCATGACCTTAATGTACTTCTTCTTCAGCCACTCCTTTGTTGCCTTGACTGTGTGTTTTGGGTCATTGTCATGCTGGAATACCCTCCACGACCCTTTTTCAATGCCCTGGCCCTGATAGTGCATGGTCCCGTCCATCGTCCCTTTGATACGGTGCAGTTGTCCTGTCCCCTTTGCAGAAAAACACCCCCAAAGCATAATGTTTCCACTTCCATGTTTGACGGTGGGGATGGTGTTCTTGGGTTCATAGGCAGAATTCCACGAGGTGAAATCTTGCATGGAGCCCCAGTCCGAGGGAGGCTGACAGTTATTTTGTGCTTCTTCCATTTGCAAATAATTGCACCAACTGTTGTCACCTTCTCACCAAGCTGCTTGGCGATGGTCTTGTAGCTCATTCCAGCCTTGTGTAGGTCTACAATCTTGTCCCTGACATCCTTGGACAGCTCTTTGGTCTTGGCCATGGTGGAGAGTTTGGAATCTGATTGATTGATTGCTTCTGTGGACAGGTGTCTTTTATACAGATAACAAGATGTGATTAGGAGCATTCCCTTTAAGAGAGTGCTCTTAATCTCAGCTCCTTACCTGTATAAAAGACAGCTTGGAGCCAGAAATCTTGCTGACTGATAGGGGATCAAATACTTATTTGACTCATTAAAAATGCAAATCAATTTATAACTTTTTTGAAATGCTTTTTTCTGGATTTTGTTGTTGTTATTCTGTCTCTCACTGTTAAAATAAACCTACCATTAAAATTATAGACTGATCATTTCTTTGTCAGTGGGCAAACGCACAAAATCATCAGGGGATCAAATTATTTTTGCCGCCACTGTATATATATATATGTGTGTGAGTGTGTGTATATATATATATATATATATATATATATATATATTAGGGCTGTAAGTTTAACACGTTAATGAATTAGTCACGAAAAATAACGTGATTAAAATATTTTAATGCAGGTAACGCACTGACCCCACCCCAGACCTGTACATCATCTTACATTTCATATAGTTGGCTGTTGAGAAATATGATGCAGGGCAACAACTCCATGAATACAGTTATGCAGTTAAATTTCAAGATATTGGTGCAAAAAATGCTCCTGCATGAGATTTTGTCTCATATTTACATCATACGATATCACACAAGCAGGGAGAGCAGTGCTGTTTGTCACGAATATCACAAGTTTAAACATGATTTTATAACAACAGTTCAGCAAATAAGAAGTTGATATTGTGTTACATTTTAAACACAATATTAGGCTATGTGTTTTTGCTCAAATTTTGTTTTTAAATTTTGACCTAATTTGCAGGTCTGGAAAAGTATGTTTTGACTATTTATCCGCTAATGTTAGTCATTGTTTCATAATGCTAAAAAAAAAGATATGTAATCAATAAAAGGCATATTTCAAGGGTGACAAACTCAGTTCCTGGAGGGCCGCAGCCCTGCAGAGTTTAGTTCCAACCCTGCCCCAACACAAATACCACGTAGTTTTCAAATAAGCTTAAATTACTTGATTAGCTGGATCAGATGTGTTTAATTAGGGTTTAATCTAAACTGTGCAGGGCTGTGGCCCTCCAGGAACTGAGTTTGACACCCCAGGCATATATTATTTTCATATACAGAGTACAGAAAACATTACTTTATCCATCCATCTCCTCCTCACTGCATGTCATTCTATATTACAGGATTGCAGGATGTTGGCCTTTTGGTCAGCACTGTGAAACTGTGAGTTCAGCTTTACAATCATCAAACTCCAATCTGAGAGAGCTGGACCTGAGTGTAAATGACCTGAAGGATTCAGGAGTGAAGCTACTGTCTGATGCACTGAAGAGTCTAAACTGTCAGCTGAAGATACTGCGGTTTGAATTTAACATTGTCTCATTTACTGTTTAATAACCATACCCTTTGAATATTGTTACGTAAATATATTAGTGGCATTTTCTCAGAGGACACGACCAATACCATTTGACACTTGATGAAAAAAATAATCAACAGTACAAAAATCAGGGTTCCCGCGTATCCTGGAAAAGCTGACATTTAGTGATTGAAAGATAGAGAAATGTAAATATTTTTTATACTATACTATGGCGAAATGCCCACTTATATAGCCAGATACACCCATTCTGGCGGGCTTCGTTACCATAGACTCATGCAGTTCCGCTGCCAAGTCATTAGTTCGTTTTTAATTTACTGCACGAACCAATGGCCGTACAGTTAAACTGCATGATTGTAAAGGCCTCAGTCCTCTGAGAAAAAGGAGTTTTCTCCCATAAGCTTCTAGCGACGCAGTACAAGTGGAGTATCAAAAGGGAACTGGATTACTCTTTTGCTTTGCCACTGCTATCATTGTTTGCTGTTGTAGACCATGCCGTTTATATATGTAATGACACTACATGTATTTTGTTTCTCCCCAACCCTGGTTAGTAAGCTGAAGCCCAGTGGCTTATCTCTTGATGTAACACCAATGACACAATGAAACACCAGTGACACAACCAACACCAAAGGTTGTTATCCAGAAATATTTATTACTGGGATACTTTATATTACAGTTATAAAATCCTAAATGATTGTAAAGAGTTGGGAGAAAATTGGATATGTGTCACAACTGCGTCAGGTTTTATTAAAGAAACAGTGCTGCTTTTAAAGTGAAACCTGCTGCAGTCTGTGATTGATGTAAATCAAAGAACTAAAGAAAAAGAGAAATCACTTGACTGCTCTGCTTGCTGATTAAGTTTTGTAGCTTGAATAAAGAATAATCAATATAGCTTATGCATACAATTTATAGTTTGTGAAGATTGTTTTAAGTTCACTTATAAAAAGTTGTTATATTTTTCAAAGCCTATTAAATATTAAAAATATATTTATGTTGTTTCTATATTAATTTGGAAGTTCAGTGTGAAAATATGACGATACAAATATGTTAATATGCGTTTAGTCACATTTATTTAATTAATTACAGAAAAAAATTGATCCTTTTTTTTTTAATTGAATGGCAGACAGCACTAATGTTAACCTTTTATAGATGTTATTGTTGGTAATATTAGTTAATTTTTACAGTTGAATATGCATTTAAATTTAATTTCCAATTTTATAAGCCCCCCAGAGATCGGGATGGCCCCCCACCCCCTTGGCCCCTTCAAATGTTCAATTCGATAATCCGGCCCTCAAATGAAGTAAATTGAATAACCCTGGTGTATATCATAGTTATCAGTGGAACTATAAAAAGATCTTTAACTAGTTTACATTTTTCAGGTCATATCTCTTACTACTATATTGCTGGAGAGGAAAATTTTAACAGTCCTCAGCTATTAACAAAGAATAAAATAATTTCTTGTCATGTAATTGCCCAGCTGTCCAATGATGATCTCCATGAACCCCTGAATCTGAACTAAGCACTTTTTCAGTACTAGAGGCTGTCTAATTAGACACATTATCCCTTTATCACCACACCAATTAGCATCATCTCTTGGGCTTGACTAGAAAAACTTTCTGCCTCTAGCATGCACTTCAGATTATAAACCTTACCTGATAAACACATTAATGTCACTATTTTTTGTTGTTGTTTTTATGTACTCAGGCTACATGGATGTAATCTCACTGCTCAGTCTTGTGATAGCCTGTCATCAGCTCTACAATCTTCAAACTCTGTCCTGAGAGAGCTGAACTTTAGTAACAATGACCTGCAAGATTATGGAGTGAAGTTGCTTTCTCTTGGACTGAAGAGTCCAAACTGTCGGCTGGAGATACTGAGGTTTGATTTCAAACATTTATTTATGCATTTGTATTAATTTATTCATTCATTTGTTCATCTTGCTAGTATTTTTATGCAATGGCTGTTTTTTTCTTGTTTAGATTTTCCATATGTAATCTCACTGATCTGTCTTGTGAGAGCTTGTCATCAATTTTACAATACCAAAACTCTGTCCTGAGAGAGCTGGATCTGAGTAACAATGACCTGCAGGATTCAGGAGTGAAACTTCTTTCTTATGGACTGAAAAGTCCAAACTGTCAGCTGGAGATACTGAGGTAAATGTTTGTTCATAAAACAATTAACAAATTTCTGTTTGTAAATTACCTTTAAATTTTATCACCAAATGTAATAATAATAATTAATAATTTGTTACATTTATATAGCGCTAAACTCCATTTGCTCTCAATGGAACGCCAGCATACAAGACAGAAACAACATTTGCAGATATTTTTCCATTTTTATGTAGATGTCTGTATTTAGATGTCTGTATGACACATGTGGACTAAATAAATCTACAAGAAAAAGTTAATAATATAATTTTATAAAATGGTTACTTCTATTCCTCGATTCTGATTGGTCAACAGCTGTGTTTTATTCACGATACAGCACGGCTATGACCGCTTCACCCAAAGGTTCTGTGTATCACTGAGCAACATTCGTAGCAACATAAACAATCAATAATATAGCATTAAAGCTGATCTGTGTATTATGTATTTCGGCAATATTATCTGTTTTTGTTATTTATTTAAAGAAGTATGAGTGACCCCTGCTGGCGTTATGTTTCATCTTTCATCTTTAATTTTGAGACCAAGCCCTTCCCCCCGTCTGAACACTTGCAGAGATATGTTGATGTGTGTGCGGCGCGCGGCGCGCGGCGCGCGTCTGTGTGAAAGCCCACAGTTTCCGAAGTGAGGAGGGAATATTACTGTAGTTTTTAGTTTTCTTTTTCAGATAGGGTTCTGTATGTCTATATGTCCATCATTTTACACTGTAATGACGCTTGCAAACTCGCCCTGTGCCGCGAATCGATCTGTTTTAAAACTAAAAAACGGAAAACACCTTTTCTCATGCTGAGAGATAAGTAGATGTATGTGTGTGAGAAAATATCATATATGGTGTTAAAAAATAACAGCGGATGATAAGAGCTCCTATTCTGTTTTTATTTAAGCTCCATTAGATGAAAGGCATGTTCGGAACATTCTCTTGCTGTTTACTGTTGCTGTCAGGAACTATTTTTAAGCGGAAGGACAGCATTTAATGAACTTGCTTCAAAAAGTAACATTTCAATACATAAATGTGACCTGTTCTGGCGAAATGAGTCGGAAGTCGCACGGACTAATTTTGAGCTACAGGCAAAAGAAATGAAGAATGTCAGTTTTGGTCAAATTTAAGGATTTCACAAAAATGAGTTCATTAAGCCCTCTTCTAGTGATCCCAATGCTCCAAATAGTAATTAAACATCTAAAATGACCTTTATTTGAACGTTTTCTGAGAGGAGTACCTTTTTCTCTGCGCACTTCTGGACGACTGCTGCTGCTTCTCACCACAAGTTGTAGGTCTATTGTTGCAAAGCGCAGCATTCCAGCTTTGTGAATATTCATATCGAATTCTCTATGACATGAGTCCAAACCAGTGAAATATTATTTTTAAACCCATGCTGATGAAAACAAAACGATCGTGCTGACTGACATTTGCAAAGCGCGTGCATAAGACGCGCCTTTCTGCGAGCGCGATCTCCCTTATAAAGAACATTATTGCGAAACATTATTTGGAAAATTTGCGCATTCTGACTCATTTTGCCAAAACGGGTCACAAATGTTTCGTTTCAGTATTGTTTTACTGTGTGGTAACCGTTTTATAAAAGCTACTCGAGCCGTGATTTATTCACGATACAGCACGGCCTCTTGTACCTCATTGCTTACTTCAAAAATATTTTGCTATTCGAATATTTAATTCATGCATGTATAGCTTCTGACAGCACATCCAACGGCTGTGTGTGGGACGCCTATAGCATCTCAGACAGTGTTCAAAATTAACATGGCCCTGCTGAGTATATGAAATGGTCTTTTTTTTTTTTATATAAATTCTAACAGTGCATGGTTGTGATAATGTAACTGTTGCATGTATGTTTTGTTTTAGTATGTGCTTTGTTCCACTTTCCTAACAATAGTTTGTTATTTACTTGCTTGTGTTCATAGGTGTGACTGTGAGAATCTGCAAGCAACTTTCAATTTTATTTTAGTCATACAAAGTTAGAGGTTATGTTTTGTTTTGAAAAGATTGTTTTGAATATTCTTTCTTTCACTACTTTGTCGACAATAGATTTCAGAAGCAGTATTGCATCACTTGTGTGTGAGAGAGATCAAATGCCTTATTTACCTTTTAAAGGAGACCTATTATGCCCATTTTTACAATATTTAATATAAGTCTCAGGTTTCCCCAGAATTTGTCTGTGAAGTTACAGCTCAAAATACCCCACATATCATTTATTATATTGTTTTGATTTTGAGTGGAAGCAGAAACAGGCTGTTTTCGTGCATGTCTCCTTAAATGCAAATGAGTTGCTGCTCCTGCCTCCTTTTCCAGAATAAGGTTGTGCCTTAACAGCTTGTTCCTCAGATACTCTGATTAAAAAAAAAACCCATCTGTTTAGTTTTGATTATCATGTCTATCACGCTGAAATCATGCGTTTTGAAGACATATTAGTTTAAACTTCTGGGTCCAGATTCACAAAACATTCTTAAAGGAACACTCCACTTTTTTTGGAAATAGGTTCATTCTCCAACTCCCCCAGAGTTAATAAGTTGAGTTTTAACGTTTTTGAATCCATTCAGCTGATCTCTGGATCTGGCGATAGCACTTTTAGCATAGCTTAGCATAGATCATTGAATCCGATTAGACCACTAGCATCGCGTTCAAAAATGACCAAAGAGTTTCGATATTTGTCCTATTTAAAACTTGACTCTTCTGTAGTTATATCGTGTACTAAGACTGGCGGAAAATGAAAAGTTGCGATTTTCTAGGCTGATATGATTAAGAACTATGCTCTCATTCTGGCGTAATAATCAAGGAACTTTGCTGCCGTACCATGGCCGCAGCAGGTGCAGTGATATTACGCAGCAGTCCCCAGCTAGGTACCTAGTTATAATATAGCTGGGGACTACTTTCAGGCGCTACGTAATATCACTGCGCCATGGTACGGCAGCAAAGTTCCTTGATTATTACGCCGGAATGAGAGTATAGTTCCTAGCCAAATCGGCCTAGAAAATCGCAACTTTTCATTTTCTGCCGGTCTTAGTACACGATATAACTACAGAAGAGTCAAGTTTTAAATAGGACAAATATCGAAACTCTTGGTCATTTTGAACGCGATGCTACTGGTCTAATCGGTTCAATGATCTATGCTAAGCTATGCTAAAGTGCTATCGCCAGATCCAGAGATCGGCTGAATGGAATCCAAAACGGTAAAACTCAACTTATTAACTCTGGGGGAGTTGGAGAATGAGCCTATTTCCAAAAAAAGTGGAGTGTTCCTTTAAGAAGAAATTTCTTCTTAACTGCCATTTTCTTCTTATTTTTTAACTGAAGAAAAACGTTAAGAATATTTTGTATTCCCAAAAATTCTTCTTAAGAATATTCTTAAGTTTTGTCTTAAGAACAATTTTATGAAAAAAGCTAAGAAGAATTCCAATTCTTGAAAAGAATCTTCTTAAAAATCATCGTAAATAACTTCTTAAATTTAGGACAGCCCCAGACTTATCTTAAATCCCAAACAGTAAGAATTATTTAATAAATGTATTGGATTATTTCAAGTTAATTGTTATATTTAAGCATTACAACAACATTAGCTACATATAATACATAGCAGGATTATTAAAAGGCATGTGTGCAAGTTTTCTGAAGTGACAGCAATGACTGATAATGTAAACAATGATTGGTCATGATTAGCCTATGTGTGACGCTACTTTTTGCTGACTTCAAAACTGAGTAGCAACTCTGCAAAAACAAGTCAGATAGGGAGCTTTAATTGGACGCTTTTATTTTAGCTTATAAATGTGACATAATCTTTGGCAGTATGCAGCGCATATGAATGCACCGATACACAGGACACAGCGTTTGCTGTAGCAGCGTGGACACATACCGGAAACGTTCACTTGGAGGAGAGCGCAAAATCACTGCACAAAAATGAATGAAACAGATCGTTGCAGCTTGATACAGGCTGTTCAAAAACACGCCGCATTAAAAATGTGAAGCTGAGTGCCAGTCAAAGTCGTGACAAAAAGATTGTGTGTGCTTATTATGATTATTAGGGTAATCTGCAGGAAAAGCAAAAGACAGTAAAGTGTGAGTTTAGCAGTGTGTCATGTATTCACTCAGATAAAGACTGTCATTTCTTCTTAAGAAAAAAATTAAGATGTTCTTAAGAATATATTTGAGAACTTATTAAGAATTTTTCAAGAAATGCACTTAGGAACATTCTGACGAACTTCGTGGAATTTATCTTAAGAAACTTCTTAACTTATTTCTTAAGAAGACTTTCGTGAATCCGGCCCCAGATATAGGGTTTTCTGAGCACACACATCCAAAGCATGTGCACAGAAAGCGGCTGTCACACGGCATGTAAATACTAAACTAAGTTATCTTTCCTTGCTACATCACAGGGGGAGTGGTTCGTTTTTTTTCACAAGCTTGCAGAGAAAGGCTTACCAAAACCAATTTACTGGGTTGTACTTTTTCACATTTTTTGGGTTGGTAGATGCACTGGGGACCCAATTACAGCACTTAAACACGGAAAAAGTCAGATTTTCATGATATGTCACCTTTAAACACAGTGGGCCTCATTTACGAAACGAACGTACGACAGAAAATTGGGCGTACGGTCATTTCAGCGCAAAACTTGAAATTTATCAATATGGACGCGAGCGGTGGCTACGATCAAATCTCAAGTCAGGTCTGAGCTCGTGTACGCAAGTTTGTGAGTTAGCCTGAACTTGCTTGCAGCATAGAGAGTTTCGGAGAATTGTATAATGACAGCATTTTGTTCATTTAGATTATTTTCGTAAACCGACAAACAAAGTTTTTTTTTTTTTCCCCTTTCAGGGCGTAGCTTTATATGCGCAAATAGCAGCATAAACAACAGACCATGAGGAATCACACATCGTCGTATCACGCACCTGCAGCGCTTCTGTGAATGGAGAAAAACAGAAATTATAAAAGGAATAAAATAAATAGGGCTACACGAAATATATTTCTCTTAATTAACAGATTAACAAAAGAAGAAAAAACAACAACAACAGTGCGACAAGTATAGGCCACTTTCGTTTTTGTGACACTCTTAATGCATTTTATTTGTTTTCTTTAGGCTATATCGTTATTTTTAAAAATTTAACTCATGGGTGATCACACAGGTGCCTCACACGCACACACATAACATTTCAGCGTTACTAACTTGACATTTCAACCATTAATCAAACTAAAATGCAGTCACCCAAACATAAAAGTTGCACTGCACAATTTGGACCAAAAAAGTTCCACTGTAAAATCAGCGTGCAGCGCCGAAACAAACATTTATGTTTGCGCATGTGAAGGATGATGTTTTACGTGGATATTGGAACACATCATAGATAATAGTTTAGCAAAAATGGAAACATTTGGATGTCGAATGAGAGAGGCTTGTGAGCCCAATGCCGTTTAGTTTCGCTTTAATAAATTCATTTTAGCTTGACGTTGTATTCTGTTTAAAATGAATGGCACTATAGCCTAATTTGTGTTTTACTTCATAGTTTAATATAACATTTAATAGCTACTCATTTTTTTCATTCTTGTTCTGTAATACCGTTAAATTTAAAGGGTTTGTTGTGGATTAAGCAGAACTAAATAATCTATATAGTGTTTATAAATGTTTCATTATATTTACTGGTATTTAATATACATATAAATGAATGCCATTGTTTGCAATTATTAGGTTAAAGGGTGTTTTTGGAGTAAGATCAGTTTCTGTTTCATGAGATTACTTCCTCTTTTTGGCCGGGTTACGTTTCTCTGTGTCGTAAACTCTAGGGGCGAGGCTTCTAAACTGGGGTGTTTTTAGGGGCATGATATTCAAACGGCGATTGTTTTCTTCCGCCACATTTATCAAAGTACGATCTTTCGTACGATGGGATTGGCGGCATACGAATGTTTCATAAATCACACGTGAACCTTGTCGTAAGCTGATTTGTGCGCTCGGATCTGCGCTCGTTTCTATGTTAGATTGATAAATGAGGCCCAGTATGTATCATGTCCAATGATTTGGGGAATATTTGTTTCTTCCTGATAATGCTAAATGACCACAAAATGATTTTTTTATGAAATTATACAGTGTGATAAATTTAAAAATGACACTTCAGGATTCTACCCCTGGTGTCTAGTGCCAATATAGAAAAATTTTGTTAATGTTCTCACTGGCGGATAGAGAGTCAGACTTGTAACCCGAAGGTCGCAGATTCGAGTCTCAGGTCCGGCAGGGATTGTAGGTGGGGGGAGTGAATAACTAGCGCTCTCTTCCACCCTCAATACCACGACTGTGGTGAGACCCCTGAGCAAGGCACTGAACCCCCCACTGCTCCCCGGGCACTGCAGCATTGGCTGCCCACTGCTCCGGGTGTGTGTTCACGGTGTCTGTGTTTCTTCACTACTCACTGCTGTGTATGTGCACTTGGATGGGTTAAATGCAGAGCACAAATTACAAGTATGGGACACCATACTTGGGTACACGTCAGGTCCTTTCCTTTCCTAAATGTATCTTTTGACTCTGACTTTTGTGACTGAAACTACAGAAAATAACAGCTAAACAGATCCAAAGGTGTGCTTGTGATGTTTGACTGTGAAACTAAAGTAATGTGGACTGTTGCTGTGTGTGTGTTTGTAGGTTATCTGGCTGTATGGTGACAGATGTAGGCTGTGGTTATGTGTCTTCAGCCCTGAGTTCAAACCCTTCACACCTGAGAGAGCTGGACCTGAGCTACAATAACCCAGGAAATTCAGGAGTGAAGCTACTCTCTCCAACCTACAGACTAGATAAACTCAAGTATGTTAAGCTGGAAAAGCTTTCAGGTTTTATTGCTTAAACTCCTATATCTACATGAGTCTATGGGGTTTTTAGAGGATGTAACATTGTAAATGATTTAACTCTCTGGGGTTGACTGTCTTGCCGGCGAGAAGAGCTCATTTTTTTTCTTATCAGTGCGAAAGATACAAAAAATACTCAGTCGATTTTGGTCATACAGACACACTGTATTGCCAAAAGTATTGGGTCACCCCCTTCTAATGAAAGGTTTGACTACTTTAGTAATTTCCATGAGTAAAAATCTTAATGTTTAAGCATATTATGATATTCTAGGGAATTGTGTGCTTCTAATTTTATAGCAACAGTTTGGACAGGACTCTTTTCTATTCTAGCCTGACAATGCCTCTGTGTATAAGGCAAGGTTAAAAAAGAAATGATTGATTCAGTAATTGTGTAAGAACTTGACTGGTCTGCATAAAGCCAAGTCCTAAAACTCATCACTAAACACTAACAACTTGTACATTCACTATATGGACAAAAGTATTGGGACACCCCCTTCTTTAGAACAAAAAAAAAGGCACTTCCAAAACTGTGGCAACGAAGATGGAAAAAAAATTGTACTTCCATCTCTGTTGCAACAGTTTTGGAAGTGTCTAAAATGACTGTACCCATATGTACAAGTCATTGGTGTTTGGTGATGAGTTTTAGGCTCAAGGTCTGCATTTAAAGTGTTTTTTCAGACTAGTGGAAAGAAAACATCCAAAAGACACTGTTAAGTATTTATTTTACAGCTCTTCATCTATTTATGTCAATAGATTTCAATTACAATACATATTTTTAAAAGCCGTTTTCTCAAAATGAGTTTTTTCTCCTACTCTGAGCCATAAATTTCCACTTCAGTAGCACTTACACAAACCAAACTTTACATTTTATTATGTCTATTCCTGAAGGTTTTTACAGAGGGATTTGTTCATATGTCGGGAGCAGTCGTGGCGTAATGGATAGAGAGTCGGACTTGTAACCTGAAGGTTGCGGGTTCGAGTCTCAGGTCCAGCAGGGATTGTAGGTGGGGGAAGTGAATATCCAGTGCTCTGTTCTACCCTCAATACCATGACTAAGGGGAAGCCACTTGAGTAAGGCATCGAACCCCCAACTGCTCCCCTGGTGCCGCAGCATAAATGGCTGTTTGTTCACTACTCACTGCTGTGTGTGTGCACTTGGATGGGATAAATGCAGAGCACAAATTCCTAAGTATGGGACACCATACTTGGCCACATGTCACATTATGAGTTGCTACACATGTCCTTTTCTTTCTTTCGATTATGTACAACACTTTATTACCCCAAAAATTGTGAATATATTGTTTTCTGAATTATGGAGAGACAAAAATTAGATACCCAAAATTAAAAAATAATATATAATCTTAATATAATAATCGCCAATTTTCCGTTTTTTGTACTAGAAATTTATGCAAATTACCCCATATATCATTAAATAATGCTTAATTTGCATATTTAAACCTAACATTTTAAAAAACTTGTAATACAAAAAATGTTTGCAATTATGTAATAAATCAACTGGGTAAGACTGGGTAATTTTTTTTTTTTTACCCTATTCACCTGCAGTGTCTCGCCTTAACTGAACTTTCCAAATTCTTGATTTATCTATGTTTCCAAATGTTATTATGCTGGGTGATTTTAACATTCATATAGACAATGTCAGTAATACAGTAGGTGGACAACCAGAATGCCTATTAGTGCCGTGTGTACCGCCGACGCAAGGCCATGGCGTTAACTGCAAGTCAATCGCGTGTTAAAGTCTACCGAAACTACCGCCAGGTGGCTCAAAGGGACAGATTGCAAACTCACTGTAATTACGATAATGTTTTTTGTAAACGTTGATCAAATAACGAAATAAAACAACATTAACATTATAATATAACATTATAACATCCTCAAATTTACAGTGAGGTTTAATTTCAAAACGTGGGATAGTTGTAGACTACAGCCTACACATCAAAATAAAATAAAAAAAGAATGAAAGAAAGAAATTTACACAAAGGCTCTTTGCATTTTATGGTTATTAAATAGTCATTATGAAAACCATTAAAATGACACAATTTCCTTATGTTGTAATATTATTGTAGTATTAAGGACCTTTCATTTCAATCTACAGACTAATGAAAGTTTTTGAATGAAAAATCCTGACCTTGGCCGTTGGCTGCATGTTTATGAGAGTCTATTCAAGTCACTATTTACTCTTACTAAAAAATATATATTTTTTTTTTTAACTTGAACAAAATAATCTGTGAGAAATCAAGATTAATGGGCTAAAACTGTGACATGAAAAACGCTTAGAAATCCTACAAAAAGTAGGATATTAACTTGGAATGTTTAGATTACATTTGAGGTGTGCATTATGCTATAAAAAAAAAAGAAGAAAAAAAAAGTTGGCTTATTGTTGAGTTTTATTGGCTAGCTAGGCCTAGTTCCAACACATTTTGGCACTCACATTAATGTCACAATGAAAGGCTTGAATTACATTTAATAATTCTCTGATGTACTTCAGAAGGTCACACATACTTATTCATTATCTGCCCTTTTTTAACACATCTATTCCAGAGCCCATGACATGCCAAAAATTATGGACATGAATTAAGAAATTGATCACTTTCTATGATTTGTTCCTTTGTATTAATTAAAATGCTTAAATAATAATTAAACCATATTTTTAATAATAATAAAATAATAAGATTATGTATTTCAGTAAAATGTAAAAAATAAAAATGAATTAGACAACACAGTGCAACTTAAGAATTTTGTCATTTAATTAGAAAACAACTTCTGATTCACAACATTCATTTCCAAATGCAGAAATCGGGTAGAACCTTGCACATCAATTTAGCCTTCTCATATCATCACGACTTGCTTAAAATACAATCTATGGATATAAAACACTTAAAGCATATTGCAATGTTAGTTTAAACATTTAACCTAGATAAAAGTGTGCTGTTAGGCGTATATCTAAGCGTTTGTCCAGAGAGTGGAAGCTGAAGCGCACTTAATGCACGGAGGCGCCAGCACGATCACTTCACTTTGTTCTTCAGTAGAAACAACTTGAAGTATGTCTTCATCCTCATACAGATAAGACCAGTGGCATGCACAGACCTCTGGAGGGACAGGAGACAAGCAACGTTACGAGGGCACAATCGATGTGCGGGGGGGATGGGGATCATGGGGTGGGGTGCGGTGTGGTCCACATAGACCAGGGACCGAAAGGGCACTTTAGCAATGGCGATCAAAGGGGCAGGGGCTCGAGCCAACCATCCAATATCTCCCACCCCTGCACCCCCCCCAAAGAGCGCATCTGTCTTGTGTGCGCAAAAACGTGGTGGAAAAGGGAAGTTGGTTTATCAAGATAATCCATAGTCCAGTGGTGGAAGGTAGCCAGTGATTTCAGTGACACCGGTTATTTATTTTAAATAAATAAATAAAAATAATATATAAAATAATTAAATGGAGATGTGTGTATTCTGCAGTTCGCTGGTTTATGTTACACCATCTTTTTCTTTCAGGTAGAGCATGTCCATTTTTCACTGAGCAAGTGTGACTGAATTCAGTCCAGGTGGAGGGGGTTTGGAGTTCAATTTCATTGTGGGGTTTGCTTGAAATAAAGGTGTGAATCGCTTGCTCTTTCATATGGAGAGTGTCTGATGAGTGTTTCAAACTTGCAGAGCAGGTTTAGGCAAAGTATCTGTTTTAGGGTAAATGCCTCGTTTGGTTTCTCTTTTACAATTGGCATGCAACGGCATACAGAAAATTATATACAATAGAGGTCGACCGATTAATTGGTTTTGCCGATTAATCGGCACCGATAGTTGATTTGCAGAACTATCGGTTATCGGCTAAAATCCATGCCGATAGTTTTCCGTGTTGCGTCTGTTGCTGGAGTGGCTGAGAATGGTCTGCTGTCATTATACAGTACGAGAGCGGCCTCTAGAGGCGGAAATCACTGACGTCTGTTGAGTGTGACACCTGGAACTTCTCCAAGATGCAGCGCTGTGCTTTTGCACAGTGTCACTTGCATTTTTATATTTTGATTAGATAATCATGCAGTGTTCTTAAATAGCAGCAAATAAAGGCCAATTCACACCGCACAGACAAACGCCAACAAACACCAACAAACAAGTTGGCTCAAGTTGGCTGTTGGATTTAGAATTTTGTTAAAAATAACTGTCATGTTCACACTGCCCCAACAAACACCAACAAACTTCGAGTCACCAAGAGTCAAGTAACACGGTGTCTACACCGGACACGACAGTTGTCCCATCGCGCCGCATCCAGTGTATACAGCGTCACTGGTTATAATCAAGAGAACCTCTATTGTATTTTGTCTCGTTGCACCGCGCCGCTCGCGTCTGGTGTTGATGGTGGAAGTCTGATTGGGGACGAAACTGATGATCCTGTAACCAGAATCAAAAGTTTATTGTTATTAATGTCTTTGCGTGTCATTCTTCACCTGAAAAGATGGCGAATAAAAAGGAAAGAGGCCTTGGGTGGAGCACGCTTTAAGTGAAATATGCGCATCGTCATGGAAACGGTTCGTGGCACATCAGAGTTTGTTGTAGTTTGTTGGAAAACCCTTTCACACTGCTCAGACATTCCACGACCAACAAACGCCGATTAAGCATGCTCAGTCGGGTGAAAACAAACTCCAACCAACGCTAACAAACGCCAACAGGGGTAACACACTGATCCAACAAACTCCAACAGACTAGTTTGTTGGAGTTTGTTGGCGTTTGTCTGTGCGGTGAATTGGCCTTAATATGTGAGAGTATACATACAATATCAATAACTTGTACATGTAATTTTAATATGGCCTTGTGTAGGTATTTCAAGATGGCTATCTTTAAGCATGACTGTTGAAGTTAAATGGTAATACTTAACAATAAGAGTCCATTTGTAACATTAATGAAAGCTGTAGAAGTATTGTTCCTTGTTAGAGTGTGTTCATTGCGTTTCAACATTTACTATTACTAATAGGCTTCATTTTTACATTGAGTACATTGTGTAATTTTACATTACACAAAAAAATTCTTCTTTTAGCATTAGTAAACTATGAAATAACTAATGATCAATATAATAATTAATATTAATACTAAATTTTTATTCATTTACAAAGTATGGTTCAGTACTGTTACTGCTTTTTAAAAATAGTAAAGCTCTATTTTAGTTTTCATTCAGTATCCATTTTAAAAACTATCGGTTGATTAATCTGTATCGGCCAGTGTGGTCCAAACTAGCTATTGGTATCGGTAAAATCCACTATGGGTCGACCTCTAATATACAATATAATATGCAGTGTTGGGTAACACTTTATAATAACTGCACACTATGAATCATTAGTTAATCATTAGTAAATAGTCAATTCATCATTTATAAAGCATTGTTCCAACATTAATAGGCATTAGTAAGCAGTTTATAAATACAGCTATAAATGTTTTGTTCTTGAGCATATCTATAATGTTTAATAATTGTATTTTCATACTTTATTAATGATCAGTTTATAATTTCTAAATTATTACGTTATTTACAAACCAGTTATTTAGGAGTTGTCAGTGGTTCATAAGATCATTTAGAAAGTGTAAGTAAATGATTAATAAACTATTTAAATGTACATTTATGAATCTTATTATTTAGACACATGATAATAGTTGCTCAGTGTGTTAATAAATGCTTTATTAACACATATTCCTGCTGTAATTCATGATTAAGTCAGGTAGTTATAAAACATTTAGTAGTTGCCAGCCATCTATTTTTGTGAGCTCATCTAAAGTGAGGACTATTCATACCTCGTAAAGCATTTACAAAGAAGATTTAAAGGCTCATTTATCTTCCAAACAGACAAGTTGAACAAACACAACACAGAGGATACAGAACACAGAAATATTTTTCATGATGCAAAAAGGAAACTGTACAACTGTACAACTAAAAGAAAAATTAAAGTGTACAGTTGGACAGTTTCATTTTTTTCATCTTGAAATAAATATTTCTGAGTTCTGTATCCTCTGTGTTGTGTTTGTTTATTTTTTCTGTTAGGAAGATAAATGAGCCTTTAAATCTCCTTTGTAATAGATATGCTTATAAATCAAGAACAAGGCATTTATAGCTGTATTTATAAACTGCTTACTAATGACTATTAATGTTGGAACAATGCTTTATAAAGGATAAACTGACTATTTACTAATGCTTACCTAATGATTCATAGCGTGCAGTTATTATAAAGTGTTACCCAGTGTTGTTGTTTTTTTCAGGAGATGCGGCACCTCTGCGAGAGAAACTGGCTGAAAGAGAAGTGCGTCTGCCAGAGCTACCTGATCTCATTAAAGTGCGTATAAATAGTACGCCAAATAAAAAAGAAAACCCGTAGTATTGATATGCAAAAATGGACTTTGGCGTGTATATGCTACGTGATGGGTAGGATTAGGGTTGTGGGTTAGATGTGTAGCATATGTACGCGAAAACTGCGTATTATACGCACGCCAAAGTCCATTTTTGCGTATCAATACCACAATTTTTCGTTTTTATATGCCGTATTTATATGCATTTTCATGAGACCGGGCTCGCCAGAGAGACAAAAACTTTTGTTCTTAATTTATATGCTGCTTTGTTCTATTTTCAGTTTCGCACTCTTTTAATTGTATGCGGCAACTCTGCAGTCGTTTTGCCAATACAAATGTAAAATATATTGCAGTAATAAGAAACTGTCCAGAGACTTAATGTAGGCTTAATAATTTTTAGTTTCATTATTGGGCAATTCCAGCGTTACTAACATGACATTCACAGTCAAAACCTGAAATATAAATTCATTACCAATATATTGAACTGTCTTTTTATATTTTTTAAAGCGCTGAAAATAGAGTCCAGACATCAGAAAAGTATCCGTCTATGAACATCTTTTAAATTTTAGATTTGAGAAATCTATGCGTTACGGACGTGACACAAAGACCCGAGGTTTTGGGAGATATTTTTTGGGAGGATTTTGTAGACTTTGTGATTTACAATGCACAAACCAGAAGCAACAATATCTGCAGAATGGAGAAGGGTTGACCATTCACATAACATAAAATATCAATTTTATTTCAATTTTAGTTTTCGTGTTTCAGACGAAAATCGTTATGGATGTCACATCTCTCTGTTACGGACGTGACCATACTGAAAGCAGAATTTATCCAACTAGCCTATGCAAACGCATATAAAATGCTTTAAAAACTTTTACAGAGCTGTCTAGATGGTATTTAGAGCTAAGATTTTTGTAGTTACTAGCAGTCGTTCATTTTTGTCATTATTCAACTAATCACACGTTTCTATTAAATTAACTAATCCATAATGAACTATAATAAATTCCGTGCTCAAGCACACACATTAAGTTTGCCACAAAGCACAGGCAGAAGTATAGCCTAATAATTGTGAAAAAGGAGACATTTTAATTATTTATCAATAAAATATTGTTTTCTTGTCGGCTGCTAGATGAAATTCATGGTGCTGACTCTCATCTCCACAGTATCCAGATGCGCCTTTAGAGAAAAATGCAGCCTTCACAGATTACATAATCAGGGAGTATTTGCTTTCATTTTGAATTGGTTAGTTTAAAAGTAGACATTTCAAGCTTTCTGTGGATATATTTCTCATGTATGTGAGGTGCCCCAATTTTAAGTTATTTCATTATCAGGAAAAATTTCAAGTGATCGCGCAGGAGCCTCCCTGTCATACATTTAAAATGAATAATTTTCCGCACAAACACTTGAATATGAATAGTAATAGAGCAAATTTATTTTAGGTTACATTATGGGATCCACATTAAAATAAATCCCGCATTAAAATAAGTCTACATCCGATACAGATGCAGTTATAACTGTAAACTGAAGGCTATTTGACGTTTTAAAATGATCTAACGGCTGATGCCGCTCCAAATTTGTTGATCATTAGTTTTTCTTGATCAAGACTAAACGGATGTATGACTCTCATAAACTATTTTAATAATTATAAAATGCTATAGACTGTGAATAAGATTGCAAAGAATTGGCTAAATGATGTAACTCCACAGCACATCTCTATTGTGCATCCCATTCAGCATCATGCGCGCAGCGCAAATCTTGCACTGATATTCTAACGAATAGGATACACCCCTGCATTTAATGCGGCTGCAATTTTATTTTATTTTTTTACTCAAATTGTATGAAAGTCAGTAAAGAAGGCTCCCTTTAAAAAAACATGTCCCTTTAGGCTCCCTTTAAAATCACTGAAGTTATCAATAAATTAAACTCTGTGAATATGAAATACTTTAACTACAGTGTTTTACTTTTTCACACTTTATATTAGGTGGCCTTAACTACTATGTACTTACGTCAAAGAATAAGTACAATGTACTAATTGTGTTCATATTGTATTGCAAAACACTTTTGCTTCTATTGAGGTGGGATACACGTAAGGTTAGGGACAGGTTTGGTAGTATGGGTAGGTTTAAGGGTGGGTTAAGGTGTAAGGTGTAAGATGGGTCAACATTGTAACTATAAATGTAATTACAGAAATTAATTACAGATGTAATTACGTGCAGATATTTTTAAAATATGTAAGTACAATGTTAAAACATGTATGTACACAATAAGTGCATTGTATCAAATGATTAATATCAATGTAAGTACATAGTAGTTAAGGCCACCTAATATAAAGTGGGACCCCTTTTTCTTTCATTTTCCGCCGACTGCAGCCGTCAAATATAACACAAATTTAACATAAATTTAAAAATGTGCTTTGATGCGTTCGTTTGATAACTTGTGGTTAAAGCGCCACTCAGCGATCAAAAGCTGCAAATGCACTTTGCAGATGTGGCGGTGGTAAAAAAGCACACTTTGGTTGGCCACCTACTGTACATTTACAAGTGAATTTTTATCATGCTTGGATTGTTTTGGTATGCAGCAATTTAACACACTGCCTACTCATTCCAAGGGGCATACTCTTGATCTTGTTTGCTGTTCTGGTATAATGCCTTATAATTGTACTGTTTCTGACCTGTCCATATCAGACCACCTGCTGGTGACATTTTTAAGGTAAACCCGTGTCGCCTGATCACATTTCGGAATATTAAGAACATTGATGTGCCTACTCTTGCTGATGAACTTGCCATCTTTTCCAGCAAATCTGATTTCTCTACTGTTGATGAACCGGTTTCATATTATAATGATGGCCTTACATGATTTTAGATGATTTTGCACCTGTGAAAACTCAAACTGTTTCATTTGTACATTCAGCTCATTGGTTAACACCTGAACTGAGTGAACTTAAAACTAAAGTCCGTAGGTTAGAGCGTTTGTCTATCACATAGGTCACTAACCGCGGTCCGGGTCCGGATCCAGAAACAGTCCCATCTGGACCCCGACCTACATATCTAGCTTCTATTTCAACTGGCGCAGCTTTTGTAGTCTTTACGGTAGTGGACTCCGGTCCGAATCCGTGAAGGCTTTTGACATAATGAAATAAATACCAAATGCTAATTTCTAGTAAATCAAATTTATATCTAGCAGATCAAAGTCATCTGCTTCGCTGCTTTGTGGAGTCTGTGTCTTGGGCTTCGTGTACTGCCATTCCCAAAGCGCCACCTGCTGAAAGAGAATGATTTTCCATTTTCAATCAGCCCGTACGTCTGCTGTTGTCAAAGGCCAATGTGAAAATCAACCCATGTTTTTAAGCAGCAAACACGCAGAGTTGTAAATGTGAACTGGTGGATCAACAAGAAGATAATGTGTTATAAAATGTAAACAAATAAGGCAGTAAAATATATTTATATGTTATTTAATTAATATAATACTTGCTTGTTTTTGTGAAAACCTGCATCTGAAATGTAAATCATGCTTTTTACAGTCATTTAATTTTTAATTTATTTTAATTTTTTTGTGCAGGTCTTAAAAAAAAAAGGTCTTTAAAAGTCTTGAATTTAAGCTTAAATATCCTGCAGATACCCTGGCCTGGCAAAAACATTTACATTTACATTTACGCATTTAGCAGACACTTTTATCCAAAGCGACTTACATTGCATTCAAGTTACAGTTTTTACATTTTATCAGCTCTTGCTTTCCCTGGGAAATTGTTTTTTATATATAATTGTTCGGACCTCGGCTGATGGGGAGGGTTCATTACTGGACCTCTAGCCGTTTTAGTTGAAGACCCCTGGTCTATCAGGTCAGGCCTTACTGTTCATAAAGAAATATATTCTTAGTTCGAGTCAGCAATGGGAACTCCAGGTTTCTTTTCTCTATGGTAAACAATATTTTGCATCCTCCTGATTCTTGGCCGTCTGATATGTATTCCACTGACATATGTGATCGTTTTGTGACTTTTTTGAGTCTAAGGTTAAAAATGTTCATCAGCAATTACTTATTAGTGATTTTCACCATGACTCCTGTCAATCTATTTCTCACGCACATCCTCACTCCGTTTTCTCTACCTTTGCACTACCAACTACTTCAGAGATAGTGTGTCATCTAAATCTTCGACTTGTCAGCTAGACCCTCTACTAGCGCTGGGCGATATATTGAAAGTGATGTTCATGCGCATCTAGTCAGTAAAGCCGGTTCCGTGATTAGCGGTAAATCTCCATCACCTTTTTTCAAATAGAGCGCCATTTAATACACAGAGCCATAGCTCACTGACAAGCTACACAATATCACGTTCATTATCGAAGGCGAATCATCTGTGATAATGAACGTGTAGCTTGTGTATTGTGTACCCTTACCCTACAGTCATGGTTAACTACAGTTTTACTATAGTAAAACTGTAGTTAACCATGACTGTAGTAACCGTGTTTTTTTGGTGCAAACCATGGTTTTAAAAACCATGGTTCTGATACCATGGTTTTACTACAGTTATATTGTAGTAATACTATAGTACAACTGTAGTAAACCATGACTGTAGTAACCAGTAGTTGTAATACCATAGTTTAACCATGGTTTTACTAAAGTACCTCAAATTACATTTAAGCCTAGTTATTCAACAAACATCTACAAAATAAAAACAGAATGACAAGTTACTATTCTATGATACAGGCTTTATTATAGCATAATCTGAAAGAAAATATTGTTGTTACATGACAAAATGATTCAGAACTATGAACTATAACTTTATTTAAAAAATAGTGATAAAGCACTGCAGTGGTAGAGATGGTTTTCTGCTAATTTACAAAATAAAAATAGCAAATTGTTTCACTGTAATAATGCATTATCTCTATAGAAATTAATTACATGTTGTACAAATAAACATGACTTAGTGTTCACACACAACATTATACCGCCGACCTCTTTAACAATATCTTATGTAGGGTTGCATGCAACTAACAATTTTTTTTGATAATCAATTTATCTGTAGATTTCCTTTTATTAATATTAGTAATTGGATGACCAAAAATTTGTTTTTAAATATATACATTATTTTTTTATTAAGATAATTTTAATCCATTATTTTAAAGAATGTCATTTCACATCCTGCCTATGAAAACAAATATAATGAATGTATCTATGTAGGCTCTGCTGTACATTATAAGCATTAAAGTGTTAAAATACAAACATTATTTTCTAAACCTAAAAACAACAGATTGCTTGTTATTTTGAAACAGAATTTAAAACAATTTAAACAAAAAAACACAATGTTAACTTGTAAGAGGTACGAGGAACAAACACAATCATTCATCTGAACAGAGTAATTATATTATATTACATTAATGGACAATTCCAACAATAGTGCCTTTACTGTTACTGCTCTCATAAATATGATTACTTGTGTTACATGTAGGGTTTTTATGAAGGTAAATTTGGTGCAAAACAACTGAGCGTCTGTGACAGCAGAATTTGTAGTTGTAGAGAAGAGTCGCACATGTGTATCAGTAAATTTGAAGCCACTGACAAAAGTTGCAAACGTGTAGATTTTTTTCTCTCTCCCACAAACACAACACAACTGTTACACCTTCTCGAATCCTTCGTTGCAGATACACAAATCCTATTCTACGAATCACAAATCAAGAAACTCGTACACTCACATGTTTTGCTACTATTGCTGCAGCGAATATGGTGCAAAACACACTCACACACCTGCATCAAAAATGTGAAGTCGTGGATGAATTTTGTACATCCGCAAATCAGTATTTGAATTCTTGCACTGAGATTTGCACACTTGTAGAATATTTTCTTACATATATATTTTTTTGTCTTGGATGCTTTTTCGAGCATAAACACAAGTGCATAACGACAACGGCTTGAATCTGCTGCTACGAGTCTCAGATGCTGTTTTTCAATTGCAAGTGACAAGTTTCGCGCACTCTCCCTTTTGCACCACATATCTGTGTGACGAATGGGGCAAAAGTGATTTGTGCATCTGTAGAGGCAGCGGCGGCCACTCTGCAGAGATCAGAGAATTTCGGCCAATCAGAAGAGCTAGTTTGGGCGCCTATCAGATGGCGCCGAAACACGCCCCCTAGTTAAGCCACAACCCCAAAAAATCGCGAGCTGCCAGCATCTTCACGGCGGCAACGGAAAGTATCAAAAAAGGTATGTTTTTTTCTTTCTGAAATCATTTGTTTATAGCTTAAATATAGCTACATTGGTAAACAGTGTTTCTTAGTTAGGTTAGCAAGTCTTATTTCACCAAAGGTAAGCTAACGTTAGCCTACCTGCACTGTTTGCTATTCAGTCGTCTCTATTAAATTACAGTCTAATATAACGATTTATTCCTTGTATTTTGTTCTGCTTTGCCTTACAGAAAAATGACAGATCAGGGTGCATCTTCGCAGGTGAGTAAAACCAATAACGGAACCATGTTTTTTTTTCTTTTTTTCCCCGGTGAATAGTCATTTTTATTGCAATACTATAGTAAACTAAAGGTAATTTACAGCAGGCAATCTATAGTAGGTAATTTGCCTAGTAATTATTACTCACAGAGTGTTGGGTAGGATTACTACTGTCTAAATCCCATATTAACATCGACTAGTTTAACAGTACAAGGATTGACACAAATCTGCACTTTTAACTGTTTCAAATAAACAATAATTGCATAAATTATTACTGAACTGACTAAAGTGTGCGAAAGGACAAGGTTACATTACAAAAACCATGTATCGTAACATTAGATGTTCTTTTTTTATCTTAAATATCTACTGTTGTTTTATATCCACCTTATTTATCAACGCATAAGTAAGCAGTTTCGGTCACACTTTATATTAGGCCTTAACTACTATGTACTTACATCAAAAAATAAGTACAATGTACTTATTGTGTTCATATTGTATTGCAAAACACTATTGCTCCTATTGAGGTTGGATACAGGTAGGTTAGCGTAGGAATAGCAATTTATATCACTTGGAAACATCTCCTTTCAGCCACCTTAGTTTACTTTGTTAGTTTTGCTCAATTCCTGGATGTCTATAGGATTAAGATTGTTATTTGATCTCATAGACACTCAGCAATTGAAATTACATGGTTTAGGACTCAGAGATATATTCAGAGATATTTGAGAGTGTTTTATTTGTAAATAAGCTGTGTCAAAATTTACACTTTCATTTTCTAAATACGTCTAATTTAATTGTAACCCTGATTTCTCTCAAAATGAACGGAACACAAACATTGAGTCAGCAGTTCGAGTGCTTATGAACTGCATAAGAAATGAAAGGGAAAGACCTCACACACCTCAACACAGCTCTGCTCAGCCTACTGTTACAGGGCCTACCAACAACAGACCTGTGAGACCAGCCACAGTGCAGCAGGAGATGCAAAGGTAAGTGATTGTTACAGTAGGACTGCTTGATTTTTGCAAAAATTATAACAACAACTATTGTAGTTTAAATGTAGGTCACGGTTCTTTAATAAAATTACTCATTGACTTCATAAACATTCCAGTATCGGCTCATAAAAAAATAATAATAGAATGTGCTATGTTGAATTATCTTTATTTAAAATAATAAAAATACTCAATAACAGGTTTTCCATAACAGGTCAACATTGTTTTATAATCATTAAAAAATTGGCCCTTTGATATTTAGATTTTCACTAATAAATAACTGTCTATGCTTCATTCAAGATGCTTCCCATCAATGTATTCTAGAGGCAAAAGGAAAAGGAAGTCAGCAGATATTCCACGTGTATCGGTGATTAAGTTTATGGAAATGCACTTCTGTCTGCAACTTGAAAATACTGACAAAACCCCTAATCTCCTGCTGCACTGTGGCTGGTCTCACAGGTCTGTTGTTGGTAGGCCCTGTAACAGTAGGCTGAGCAGAGCTGTGTTGAGGTGTGTGAGGTCTTTCCCTTTCATTTCTTATGCAGTTCATAAGCACTCGAACTGCTGACTCAATGTTTGTGTTCCGTTCATTTTGAGAGAAATCAGGGTTACAATTAAATTAGACGTATTTAGAAAATGAAAGTGTGTAAATTTTGACACAGCTTATTTACAAATAAAACACTCTCAAATATCTCTGAATATATCTCTGAGTCCTAAACCATGTAATTTCAATTGCTGAGTGTCTATGAGATCAAATAACAATCTTAATCCTATAGACATCCAGGAATTGAGCAAAACTAACAAAGTAAACTAAGGTGGCTGAAAGGAGATGTTTCCAAGTGATATAAATTGCTATTCCTACGCTAACCTACCTGTATCCAACCTCAATAGGAGCAATAGTGTTTTGCAATACAATATGAACACAATAAGTACATTGTACTTATTTTTTGATGTAAGTACATAGTAGTTAAGGCCACCTAATATAAAGTGTGACCGAAACTGCTTACTTATGCGTTGATAAATAAGGTGGATATAAAACAACAGTAGATATTTAAGATAAAAAAAGAACATCTAATGTTACGATACATGGTTTTTGTAATGTAACCTTGTCCTTTCGCACACTTTAGTCAGTTCAGTAATAATTTATGCAATTATTGTTTATTTGAAACAGTTAAAAGTGCAGATTTGTGTCAATCCTTGTACTGTTAAACTAGTCGATGTTAATATGGGATTTAGACAGTAGTAATCCTACCCACCACTCTGTGAGTAATAATTACTAGGCAAATTACCTACTATAGATTGCCTGCTGTAAATTACCTTTAGTTTACTATAGTATTGCAATAAAATGACTATTCACCGGGAAAAAAGAAAAAACATGGTACCGTTATTGGTTTTACTCACCTGCGAAGATGCACCCTGATCTGTCATTTTCTGTAAGGCAAAGCAGAACAAAATACAAGGAATAAATCGTTATATTAGACTGTAATTTAATAGAGACGACTGAATAGCAAACAGTGCAGGTAGGCTAACGTTAGCTTACCTTTGGTGAAATAAGACTTGCTAACCTAACTAAGAAACACTGTTTACCAATGTAGCTATATTTAAGCTATAAACAAATGATTTCAGAAAGAAAAACATACCTTTTGATACTTTCCGTTGCCGCCGTGAAGATGCTGGCAGCTCGCGATTTTTGGGGTTGTGGCTTAACTAGGGGCGTGTTTCGCGCCATCTGATAGGCGCCCAAACTAGCTCTTCTGATTGGCCGAAATTCTCTGATCTCTGCAGAGTGGCCGCTGCCTCTACAGATGCACAAATCACTTTTGCCCCATTCGTCACACAGATATGTGGTGCAAAAGGGAGAGTGCGAAACTTGTCACTTGCAATTGAAAAACAGCATCTGAGACTCGTAGCAGCAGATTCAAGCCGTTGTCGTTATGCACTTGTGTTTATGCTCGAAAAAGCATCCAAGACAAAAAAATATATATGTAAGAAAATATTCTACAAGTGTGCAAATCTCAGTGCAAGAATTCAAATACTGATTCGCGGATGTACAAAATTCGTCCGCGACTTCACATTTTTGATGCAGGTGTGTGAGTGTGTTTTGCACCATATTCACTGCAGCAATAGTAGCAAAACATGTGAGTGTACGAGTTTCTTGATTTGTGATTCGTAGAATAGGATTTGTGTATCTGCAACGAAGGATTCGAGAAGGTGTAACAGTTGTGTTGTGTTTGTGGGAGAGAGAAAAAAATCTACACGTTTGCAACTTTTGTCTGTGGCCTCAAATTTACTGATACACATGTGCGACTCTTCTCTACAACTACAAATTCTGCTGTCACAGACGCTCAGTTGTTTTGCACCAAATTTACCTTCATAGGTTTTAAACCTACTGTAGTGTGTTAGACTCACGTCACCTAAGACATTGTGATTTTGGGTCACACGTCACTCAAGGTGCGGTTATGAGTATATCAGATGACCAGTTCCCACCTCACTTAGTTTAGTGCACCAGTCAAAGACTGGTAATTTGGCAATGTGGGCGTGTTTCCCACAAGCTGTTCAATAATTTGAATTGCACACATTGGAGGGAGCTGATCAGCTGATTTATTTGAAAGATTGGTGATTTAGCTAGCTAGTAGAGCCTTGGATCATCAACACAAAGAAGACACAATTGTAATAAGATAAATGAAATTTATTAACAATAGATATGCAAGAGTAAATACAACAACTAGTGTTGATACCAATATGTGAATATGCACTGCTAAATAGAGAATAATAGACAAATTAATATGAAGGAAGATACTGAGTAAATTGCATAAACAAATAAATGGAATGAACACAGAACGGCTGAATGCAATGCTGTTGAGCTGAATGTAGCAATGGAAGAGATTTCTATGGAAATGTTGCTTATGGGAACCACTTAATGGCTCTGGTGGAATTAATGATAAATAACTGCTTATTTATCTCTGAACAAATAATATAGCTATTATTCGTAATGCTGACCACAAGTAAATGTTATCTAAACAGGTTAGAGAAACATAGGCTGCAGGTATAAACTAAGCCAAGGTCTTTAGGAAAGAGGTTTGGTAAGTTTATAATTACGTTCCACAGGCGGGTGATCAGTCCGGCGGTAGAGACGTCTTCCACTGGTGATGCAGACTGCGTGCAGTGGGGAGGGCACAGAGTTACGTTCCGGTAGCTGTCAATGCGCTGACCTGGAGGATGCTGAACTGCTGTTGTGCCACAAAGGGTCCTTAGAGCATGGACCGGGCAGCTGGGTCAGATGGGTCTTCACGGGGTCCTTGCAGCCTGGCTGCGTCGTTGAGGAGCCGTGGGTTTCAGGCAGTGTCTGTCACTGCGGAGGTCCTGTGCGGACTGGGTTGTGCTGCTTTCGGAGCGGCAAGAGTCAGACGGGGTCCGTCACTGCTGGGTCCTTTGCAACTGAAGGGTAGCCAGATCCGATAAGGAAGGTTTGCTCAGGGGCTGAGTTAGCTGACCTTAGCTGTCTTGAAATCTCTTTCATCGTCAGGCCAGAGACTCAGAACGTCGTATCTGCTACTGTCTCTCTGGATGTATCAGAGACTCAGAACTTTGGTTTTTCCATTAGTGTCTCTCTAGATGAAAGACTCAGAAACGGGGAGTGTTCCTGTTGCTGCCTTCCCGGTAACAGGACTCAGACTCAGAACAAGGAGTGTCTTTTGGGAAGGTACCTTTATCTCTTTTTGATGAGGAGGAGATTGGAATCTGGCGCCTCTCCGTTCCAGGAATGTGATTGGCCACTTGTGTCCAAGGTGGCCATGATGTTGCCCGCCCTAGTGTGGAACTCATTTGCATACAGTGGAGTACAAAGTTAAAAACTGTCTTTAACATTTCACCCATACTAATATTTCTTTATATTTCTTTAGAAGCGCTCCGCTTGCTCAAAACCAAAACTGCTTTTTATTCTTTATTTATTTTATAAAAGCACTTTTTGTTGATATTGTGAGTGCACACAAATAAAAGTAGACCCTTTACAGTTCTGAACAACGTAGCCTTTTACTCTTACCTTTATGAGCAAAAATGACAGCGTATTTTGAAATGTTTCCAATGCAAGTGATCGTACTGAAATTATAGATTTCACTTTAGAGAAGTCGTGATGATTTGAGAAAGCTAAATTGATCAAACTATGATCAACTCGCTGTCTGTCGCTGGCCGCTTGGTCGTTACTTTAAAAAACAAAAACTTACATTTAACAAATAAAAAAATGCTCCAAACGTTTTTCTAAATTAACTTAATAAAATAACGAAACAAAATACAATCATGTAGGGTTTATACATAGATATAATTTAATTTAGCTCAAAGGGAATCATTTATGATTTTATAGGGAATTTGAACAGAATCACTTTTTTGCGGCTGATCACTGAGTCGGCAGCGATTCACTGAACGAGCCATATAGCATTACTCCTGCACTGGATATTAAAATCCAAAATATAGTGAAAAAACTATTAATAAGCACAGTAACAAGATCGGCAGATTAAAACATTAACTTGTAAGCACAAAACACAAGATACTTCTCTTTTCAATATAAATAAGATTTTATTTATATAAACCTAAGACATAAACTAATCTAACACATGGACACACGCATTCACACATTGCAGAAAGAGAGAAAGGATGAGTTTAGAGAATGAGAATGTGAAATCCCAAGTTTATAGCAATATGTGCTATTGCATCGTCCTGAACAACCATCAATCACTTAATTAACCCTCGCATTGAGTTTCTCAATGAGGCTAAAATTTATATTAAATGCACCAGCTCAGTTAGACCTGAAGGTTACTTGCTTGCTTTGCCTTTGTGTTACAGGGATTCCCTTTTGTTGTCGTTGTCGTTGCAGGAAAAGGGGTTTCCCAAGTTGCTGATTGGCTGGAAGTTCAGTACTTTATGAAATTATGTCTTGGGCGTTGGCTGAGGATGCAGAGTTGGTCTGGTTGAAGTTTTGAGGCGGTCACAGGCTCGAGTTGAACTCGGAGACAAGGCGTGGCGGCAAAACTTAAACTGAGAACACCAAACTCACAACGGAAAATAAACTAAAATAAAAGAAAGAAAGGGTGTAACGAGACTAGGTGGTTTTTCTTCTCATCATGGTGTTAAGTAGCAACTGGCCTGTAGGCCAGAGCACGCTCAAAGAGCGCTAAAAAGCAGCGTCAAAACGCGGTGGCGAGAAGAAGAGAAAAGGGCAAGAAGGGAAGATTTGATGGTGTCCTGAGTTTTTAAACTCGGCTTTTGGACACATCCCATCTGGTGTCTTGACCAATTAGATAGGCTATTATCTTAGCTAGGGTTGTTCCTTCCATCATAAATCAGCATGTTATCAGTCACATGGTCCGAATTTTACACACTCTTGCAAAGTATAATTTTGGACATGATTTCTATAACCAGAATATGATACATTTGACACAGAATTAATTGAAAGAAACGTTTCAAGCTAGAAATGTCAAACTCATACATACCAAACACGAATAACCCTTAAAATTGTTCAATAGTTATTAAAAAGACATGCATAATATGTGCTTAAAACATGATAGTCTAATGTGTGGATTACATACATAATATAGTGTTATGCCTAGTAATGTCTTTTTAGGATGATTTTATGTGCATATGAAAAAGAAAGTCTCTGTGTAGTTCTGTGTAGGACATAGGGATATGTTTGGTGAAGACCAGAGAGAGGTTAAAAGGTCTCCTAAAGAATTTCAGTCTCAGTCTTTGTCTTGTGGGGAAAAAGTCAATCTAAAGAAGCTCGTGATTTCCAGTGTGGAACGCATGTTGATGGCCATCTCTTTGACCATCAGTCTTGATTACTTATCCCAAATTTGGCGATCTCCTTCCTGCATTGTACTTATCAATAAGTATTCTTTTGTCTTAATGTTGCGAGCTGTTCTGTGAAAGAGGCTTGTTGGTAAGGCTTGCTCCAGACTCATGGCTAGGAATCTGATTTATGACGTCCTGTTTTCTTAGGGCCTCTTCTGGAATTCCGGCTCTTCATGTTTCGATGTTCTGATCGAATCTTAGTTTTGTCTGACTCGTTCTGATCCTACAATCACTTTGCCATTTCATACAAAACTGAACTATTTTAATAGCTGAAACAGTAGTAGATAAGCTGTTTTGGGAGAAGGGGAAAAAAAGACGGGCTTGGGTCGGACTCGGGCCGGGAATTCTGATGAGCTGTCGGATACGGGCCGGGCTAAGGCCTAAATTTTAGGCCCATGCAGGGCTCTAGTGTGCAGTCCATAGGGTGCATCAAGGTTGCATTAACAACCTTGATTTACAATATCAATAAAGGTAAAAAAGGTTCTTTCATTGGAAAAGTTTTACACATACTACAAAATACGTTCACAAGAAATGAGGATTACTTTTAAGAATGTTTAAAATGATATCAACTCACATGAGAAGATTTCAGTCATTTCAAGCCTAAAGCAAGCTGATTTATTCTACATCGAGTCACCTCATGGGGGCCAATGAGGGCCAGATGAATCCTCCACACTTTTACTTGGTGAAGGAAATGCCCCTCTTTTCAAAAACTTTTCATACATGGCTGTAGTTGTCAGTATGAAGTCTATCATATTGTCACGAATCCAGTCTGCACTTCCATTCACCCTCCACCAGAGGTCACTCGCTCACCACATGGACTTCACATCATACATACACTGGACTTCATTTCCCATCATCCAACACTGATCAGCTGTCACCAATCACTCATTGCATCAATCACACGCACACCTGATCCCACGCACACACTAATCACACACACTATTTCAACCCTGGACATTCTCTCCCACGTTGCCGAGTATTGTATGCGTTTACCGCTCCCCTAGCCGTAGCTACTCTACAGAGCCCTTGTCAGCATCATAAATCTTGGATTATCTGTTCACCTGTGTTTGTTTCTAACCCGTGTTTCCTGGATTAACCCTTTCTGTGCCATTCCGTGTTTCTTTTCAGTTCCTGTATTGTTCTGCGTTTTTCACTCCCCTAGTGTTAGCTGCGATACGGAACGTTTGTTATTTTCTAGTCTGTGTTCCCTGTATTTACCCCTGTCTATCTGTTCGGACACTGTTTGCACCCCCATTGGATTCTAGCCTGTGTTCCCTGGATTATCTCTCTGCCTAGCCCCTTTGGATACTGTTCGCTGTCGACCGACCTTCGCTTGCCCTAGGATTACTCTTTGTCTTGTCCCTGCCATACCTGTTTGCCATTGCTCGACCCTGCCTGTATTATGACCATGCCTGTAAATAAAAGCTTGCAATTGGATCCGCACGTCTCACGTCTTGTCAGCCCTGTTACACATATAGTCCAGTAGGTTACAGTCCACCTTTGGTTTGGTTGTCTTGATCCTCACCCCATATGGTCTCAGGACCTAAAAATGAGAAGTACGTATATATATATATATATATATATATATATACACACAATATTAATAAACAGCTTGCTGGAATACTCAGTTGTTATTGGTCAGTTGCACACTCATCTACACTCTTAAAAAAAGGTGCCAGAAAGAACCAAAAAGGGGGTTTCGCGGCGATGTCACAGAGGAACCTTTTTTGGCAGGTTAATCCAGTTAATCCCTTTTTCATCCAGTGGAAACTGCCACTGGTTCAAAGAGTTCCCGCTTTCACAGTCCTTCTGATGAATGGTTGAGGCTGGGTACATAATATCCTGTTAAAAAAAAAAAAATCATTAGTTTCATTAGTTTCTTAATTTTAATAGGTTTAGCACAGGTATAATGATGCAAAATGACAAACAACAATAATGGAAAGGTATTTTTAAGCTGAACAGCAGTCAGAATAGACACAAAATCAAAGTATTTTGGAAGTTCATGCATCCATCTATTCACTCTCCAAACCACTTATCCTCTCTAGGGTCTTGGGGGGGTGAAGCCTATCCCAGCATCTTGGACCACAAATCCATCCAATTAATGGTATTTAAGCAATATAGTAACAATTATACAGTAACTGTCAAGATTTTGGAAACATTACAGTGTTTTTGGGGGAAAAAAATATCTTCTGCTCACCAAGTCTGCATTTATTTGATCAAGAATACAGAGAAAATAGTAATATTGCAAAATATAATTACACGTTAAAAAGAACTGTCGTCTATTTTAATATATTGTAAATTGTAATTTATTCCTGTGATCAAAGCTGAATTTTCAGCATCATTACTCCAGTCTTCAGGGTCACATGGTCCATCAGAAATCATTCTAATATGCTGATTTGCTGCTCAAGAACATTTCTTATTATTAAAACAGTTGAAAACAGTTTTTGCTTCTTAACATTTTTGTGGAAACGGTGATACCTTTTTCAGGATTCTTTGATGAATAGGAAGTACAATTAACAACATTTATTAAATGTATTAAACAATTTAGTAAATAGAAATCTTTTCCAACATTATAAATGTCTTCACTGTTACTTCTGATAAATGTAATACACCCTTGATTAATAAAAGTATTAATTTCTTTCTTTTATTACCACAAATGTTTGAATGGTATTGTTTCCATAAAAATGTTAAGCAGCAAAAACACAGGGGTGCAAACTTGTCACCTTTCGGCGAAATTCACCGTTTTCACGTTGAAATAGGTCATTCACGTGAATCGTGTAGATCTGTAAAAACTAAAATTGGGGTGGGGTTGTATCTGCGAGTCATCTGTGTCGCAGATGACACATAAGTTCGCTTGTGTTCCAGTGTAAATGGTGATTACCGCGTG
The DNA here is from genome assembly GCF_012432095.1 of Onychostoma macrolepis. Lineage (NCBI taxonomy): Eukaryota > Metazoa > Chordata > Actinopteri > Cypriniformes > Cyprinidae > Onychostoma > Onychostoma macrolepis. The sequence continues at coordinate 411,095 of NC_081158.1, read as the reverse complement.
AGACTGCGTGTTTTTGTTTTTTTGTTTTTTTTTTGCGTGAGGCTGCTGTTGCAATAGCTATGAATATTGTAAGTTACTTTATCGCTACTTTAGTTCGCTGCCCTTTGCAAACTGCTCCTCAGTCTCGACCTTAACATTTGTCTCACATATCAGTAAGATATTACTCTGACATGAAGTCAATTTGAGAACTGTTCGACCTACAAGTAAAGCATGCATGTTGTCACCTTTTTCACCCCTGACGAGTTTGCACCCCTGCAACAATCAGAAATGTTTCTTAAGCAGCAAATCAGTATCTTGTAATGATTTCTGAAGATCATGTGACACTGAAGACTGGAGTAATGATGCTGAAAATTCAGCTTTGATCACAGCAAAAAAAATTACATTTTAAAATATATTCACATAAAAAAAGTGGTATTTTAAATGACAATATTTTACAATATTTCTGTTCTTACTGTATTTTTAATCAAGTAAATGCAGTAGTGGTGAGCAGAAGACCTACTTAAAAAACACATTCAAAATACATTTAAAAAAATCATACCAACCTCTAACTTTTGAAAAGTATTGTCCTGTATGTTTGAGGTTTTACTTACTAGTCACATGGTTCATAGCGACTGAGAGATGTTGTCCGACAGGAGACTCTGCGCTCCTCTGCTGCACGGCCATCATAATCTAGAAACATAATATGCAATTTATTACAGAGCCAACGATATTTAGCTTTATTTAAAGGAAGCAAGTTAGAGCAGAAGTGAAACGCAGAAAACAGTACATACACACACACACACACATACACAAACAATTTCTTAAAATAAAATGATTAACGTTCATGTATTTAGGTTTGTGTCACTACCTGTCAAAACCTTCCTTTAATGAACTGTAATATAACAGATGCATGGTGATATAAGAAAATATGTTGTGAAAAATGCATATGAATGCATATTTCTTCTATGCTCACCTGTGTTTTCTGCATTTCTGTCAGCAGCTCCCTTCTGAAATTTTGAAATCTTGGAGATTCTCTTCCTTTGTAGAAAGATTATGTCATCACTCCTGAAACCACAGAACAATTTTTTTTATTTAGCAATATTTGTTTACCATGAAAGATCAAAGCACATTTGAACTAATGTTAGATTCGGTTAATTCGTGCTTCTGTAAGTGATGTCACCCATTAACAGTACAGCGCATATTTTAGGTTAAATAAGTTAGACAACTACCTAACATACCTCGTCTGAAAACAGATGCTAGCGGACTTTTTCGAAGACTGTAAAACATTTCTGTGAAGTAAATATTCAACAGAAACATGTCAGTTGCATGAAAGAAAGTGTCTGGAACAGTTGTATGTAATATTTGTGTGATTTTAAGGACTAAACTTACCTGAAAGCAGTGAAAACAGCAGCGAGAGACGGAGATTTACTGTTTGTCAGTTACAGTGTTGCGCACCGTTTCCATGGCAACTCCCTCCGCTGCAGCATTTGAATGAGACTCAAGGATTCAGCGCGCGCCCATTTAAACACGTCACAGTCATGCAGCATGATGCAAGATTTGTATCACTCAGCCTTTTTATTTCATTTTAAAACATGATTTTTATACTAAACTTTGCTTTTGAGTCATGCAAAACAGCATTAAAATGGGAGTAAAAAGTATAACTGATCAACTGGTCTTTTTTTAATTAAAAAAACACCACAACACTATTTATAACTAAAAATTAATACTTTATTGAGCTTTAATTGAACACAAATAAAAGAAAATTAGTCTGGAATGAGTTCTAGACCAGGCAGCTAGGAACATTTAGCTCACTTGATCTCACTTTCCAGAAAAAAAAAATATTTACAAAATGTTGATTGTGAAGAACCATTAAATAGTCTAAAGAACCTTTTGTGCAATGGATGGGTTCTTTTGGATATTAAAGGTTCTTCATGGAACCATACACCCTGCCAAAAACAATTTTTTAAGAGTGTATTTTTTGTAATAACTGACAACACATTTGCCAAATTTGATTGTTTCATTTTCAGAAATCATGAGATTAATTATGATTATTTTATTGAGCCCTATTTTTTTAAGAGTAAGAAATAACTAAATCTGTAGTTAATACTGTTGAAAAACCATGGGTTATTTTGTAATGGTTCTACTGCAAATGCTGTGGTAAACTACGACGGTGTTTTAGTGCCACCTTAATAAATAAAAAAAATCTAAGATTACGAGATTAAAGTCATAATATTTCGAGAATAAAGTCGAAATTACAAGAATAAAGTCGAAATATTACGAGAATAAAGTCGAAATACTACGAGAATAAAGTCGAAATACTACGAGAATAAAGTCGAAATATTACGAGAATAAAGTCGAAATGTTTCGAGAATTTAAATCGTAGAAATGAAAGTTATAATATTTTGAGAGTATAGAATATATTGCGCATGCAAATAGCCCGCATTGAGAGCACCGGGAGAAGTTGCCAGGCCTCCGGAATTGATCTGAATATTGTTGCGTCCGAGCAGCCGCATCATGTTACTGGGATGTCAATTTTAAGGACTCGCGGAAACTGCTGAATATCAAGAATATGATATTTATTAACAGACTGAACAGGAACAACTGTTTATCTTAACATCAGCTCACACACTCAATCGATATTCCTTTGGGGGGCGCTGTAGCTATCTTATTTAATCCTTTTTTAATACACTACAAATATATGTGGGATTATTAGCAGAAATCATACCATGTGTCATACTCGCGGGGACAGTGTGCTTGGAAATAATATTTCATGTCTTTCATTGCATTCGTTATTTGTAGTGCGCCAGCCACCCAATAGCAATTAAGCTTTGTGCTTTTAGTGCTTTTAATATTTAAACAAAGTCTCAGCTTTCAAAATCAGTTTTATAACGAAACACAAATTATGTGTCTTACAATAATGTGATTTTCAAGCTCTTTAATGTGGTGTGACAGATCGCTGTATTTATGTGAATCAACTCATTAAATTATTGTGAAAATTCCACCACCTGCTCCGCAAAAACATCCCAAACTTTCATTCCTCACATAGCCTGTTTAATTAAACAGCAATAAAACGTTCTAAAGGTTGAAGTGGACTCAAATTTATTAACATACGTTATATTGTTGTCTTTTCTGCTGTAAACGTTAAGTGATTATTCACAAACTGTTTTATTCATGGTATACTGTAAATGAGGACATACTATTTAACGTCTTCCATTCATTATTTGTAGCGCGCCAGTCAACCAGTAATCACAACAATTTTGTGCTTTGTTGCTTTTACACACAGCTCAGCTTTCAAATTCTGCCAGTTTTATAACGAAATACAAATTATAAATGTGTTTTTGCTCTTTATTTCAAGCTTATAGCAAGATATAAATTGAAGGAACATCATAAGCCTTAAAAAAAAAAAAAAAACAGTTTAGCCTAATTTATAATGAAAATAATGTCTCGTCGTTCGTTACTGTAATCGGAAAGATGATTGACTCACATGCCGCATTATTGCAATATAGCCTATTGTTTGTATTTCGCTATAAAACTGACAGATTTTGAAAACTGAGATTTGGAATATCTCCGGTGCTCCCAATCATGAGCATGAGCAAAGGCTAGAAGCCTATCTCAAAATATTATAACTATAATCTTTATTCTCAAAACATTTCGACTTTAATCTCGAAACATTTCAACTTTATTGTAGTGTTTCGAGTTTATTCTCGTAGTGTTTCGAGTTTATTCTCGTAATATTTCAAGTTTATTCTCGTAATTTCGACTTTATTCTCGTAATATTTCGACTTTATTCTCGTAATATTTCGACTTTATTCTCGAAACATTTCGACTTTATTCTCGAAACATTTCGACTTTATTCTCGTAGTTTCGACTTTATTCTCGTAATATTTTGACTTTATTCTCGAAATATTACGACTTTAATCTCGTAATCTTAGATTTTTTTTTATTTTTATGTGGCACTAAAACGCCGTTGTAGTGAACTATAGTTCATTTTGCAATTATGGTTTTCTACAAAAACTATAGATAAATCATGGTTACTGCAGTAAAACCATGATTAATTTCGTAGTTACTATGGTTTTACTACTAAAACCATAGTTAAACCATGGTTTATTATGTAGTTACTATGGTTTTACTACAAAAACCATAGTAACTATACTGTGTAACTACATACTTTTACTGTGGTAAAACCATGGTTCATTTTGTAGTTACTATGGTTATTACAAAAAAACCATGGTTAATTTTCATAAGGGTAGTTTGTGTAGCTTGTCAGTGAACTACGGCTCTGTGTATTAAATGGCGCTCTATTTGAAAGCAGGTGATGGAGATTTACCGCTAATCACGGAACCGGCTTTACTGATGAGATGCGCATGAATATCGTGTTCGATATATCGCCCAGCCCTACCCTCTACCAACTCCTTTAGTGAAAGCTTGTAACCAGCCCTGTTGCCATTGATTACTAAAATTGTTCATGCTTCACTTGTTTCTGGTTCTGTACCTCCATCTCTTAATTCTGCTGTTATTGCTCCCATACTTAAGAAACCAGGGGCTGATCCATTTAACTCTGATCATTTTAGTCCGATTTCATATTTACTGTTTATCTCTAAGATCGTGGAAAAGTGTATTGCAGTTCAATTCAAAATCTCTCCAATAATAATTTGTTGAACAATTTCAAATGGGTTTTCATCCCCACCATAGTACCGAGACTGCTCTTGTTAGAATAACCAGTGATCTATTGCTGGCAGTAGACTCTGGGCTATTAAACATACTTTTCCTTCTTGACTTGAGCGCGGCCTTTGATACTCTCTCACATAAGATACTCCTCGACAGGTTAGCTTCTATTGGGATTCTGGAACTCCTCTGTCTTGGTTTAGGTCGTATCTTTCTGGTCGCACTCGCATATATTTTATATATTTTACTCCTCAAATCTAAATGCATTGATGTGCCCACAGATCTCTCATTAATGAAGAGACACAATAAAAACTTATTAATATTCAGCAATAATAAAATGTCACAGATGAGATTTGATATGGAAACATTTTACTGCTGTAGAATCTCTGAGCTTTAGACTATGGCTGCATTTCCTAAAAGCATCATAAGCCTCCATTGGTTTCAATGGGTCTATGATGTACTTAAGCTTACAATGTTTTTGGGAAATGCAGCCCAGATCAGTTTCTGTCAAAGAACTGAAAATAAAGATAAACATGAAAGAAAAAAAAATACAATTTTATTTTAACATGTTTTATCTTGATTGTCTTGTATTCAAAATTACAACTGAAATCATAATTTGATATTGTGTCTGTTGATTGACTTAATGTGAGTCTGTGTGTGTTTTATAGTGTGGATCATGGAGGAGAATCCAGAATTACAGCAGGACTAAAGAAATGTAGGTCTACTAATACACACACTCACAGACACACTACACACACACTATATGCACACACACACACACACTATATGCACACACTCACAAATATACTATAAGCGCACACACTCACTCACAGAAACGCAGCTGTAGTGATAGTTGTTGTTATAAATGTCTCTGTTCTTGTGTTCAGATGCCTGTTTTCTTACACTGGATCCAAACACAGCAAACACTCAGCTCATTCTGTCTGAGGAGAACAGAAAAGTGACACGTGTGGAAGGGAAACAGTCATATCCTGATCATCCAGACAGATTTGATGCATATGCTCAGGTGTTGTGTAGAGACAAAGTGTGTGGACGCTGTTACTGGGAAATTGAGTGGAGTGGAGGCGATTATGCATTTATATCAGTGTCTTATAAGACCATCAGCAGAAAGGGACGGGTATTGAGTGCGTGCTTGGACGTAATGATCAGTCCTGGAGTTTGATCTGCTTTTCTGACAGTTACTCATTCAGACACAACAACATAAAGACTGATCTCCTTGTAAAGCCCATCATCAGTAGAATAGGAGTGTCTGATTATTTCAGTAGAGTAGGAGTGTATGTGGATCACAGTGCAGGAACTCTGTCCTTCTACAGCGTCTCTGACACACTGAGCCTCATCCACTCAGTCCAGACCACATTCACTCAGCCGCTCTATCCTGGGTTTGGGTTTAGTGTTTGGTCTCAATCATCAGTGAAACTGTGTTGATGAATCAGAATAGATTTTCAAACCTGTACTGGAGGCCCCCCTGCCCTGCACATTTTGTATGTCTCCCTCATGTAACACGCCTGATTCAACTCATCAACTCATTAGTAGAGACCGCGAGACCTGAACTGGGTGTGTCTGATAAGGGATACATACAAAATGTGCAAGGCAGGGGGGCCTTACACATTTGAAAACCCCTGGAGGTCGCCGTGATTTTGCCAAGTAAGACATGTTCCTGGATCAACATCTTTTGTTGATCCTGGATCAACATTATTGTCCAAAAATATAGACTTAACCCAATCTCTACCCCTAAACCTAACCCTACCCATAATTTATTCCTAAAATCAGTGAGAAATGATAGCTGATTAACAAGGGTGTAGAAGCACCTAACCCGGATCATAAGCCTAAAACTTATATTTCCTGAAAAGTTATCCCTCAATTCTCATTGGTTGATTGGAATGATGTTCAAGGATCAACAAGGATGTTGATCCAGGAACATGTTGTACTTGGTGAAATCACGCTCACCGTAACCTTAAGTAACCCACCTATGTTGCATTGACCCCGTGACCTTTTAATAATTTCCAGATGTGGATACCAGCATATGTGGAATACCGATGTCGGCCTGTGACCTCTGGAAGAGAAATATGATGTTTGTACAATTCTGACCGGTGACAGGTCATAAATGAGCTGTAAAAGATCATTTTTTAAATTTTTATGTTAGTTTTGAACATGGGGTCCCCACATCTACGGGGAAGTATCCGGTTGCATTCCATCACAGGGATGTGATAAAAAGGATGTATTGATGAGCAATATCAAAATAAGTAAACAATTTAAACAGATCATAAGGACATATCACAATATGTGTGTATGCACACACACACACACACACATATTGGTTTTTGTGGTTTAGCAGGACTTTGATGGCTAAACCAGATACAACTGGTTTAAGGGGACACACCTTTCCCAATGCCTTACCGAGATAATAAAACTATCAAAAAAATTATTTTAATTTGCAGATGATGAATCTGGCTTAGAATTTTCTCTACACATGTTAAAACAGATAATATGACAACATGATATTTTGGTGGTGCTCGGGAACAGCTACGCCCCTCCTGAAATGGTCTGCCCATTACATAATTGGGATTTGTAGGGTCCTACCGGTTTATAAGGACACTCATTTTACAATACACAAAACATGTCAGTTCCCTGGATTACAGAGACCAATGTGTTTTACAGGGACATGTACATACACAACACACAAACATGACAATGTACTGCATTACCAAGACCAAGGTGAATAAAGAGTGCCTGATCTTAAACACAATACACAACTGCACATCTTCCAACAATACAGGGACGAACTTGATTTACTAGCACAGGACAATACACAACACACACAAACATGACAAGTCAAGTCAAAATTTATTTCTATAGCACATTTAAAAGCAACAGAGTTGCACCAAAGTGCTGTACAACAAAATACAGTATATAAAAATATTAAAAGAAAACATGCATCATATGAAAATTAAACACATAAAACAGGATCAGAGCAAATTGACATCATAGCCTTAACTAACATTAATCAAAAGCCAGAGAAAACAAATAAGATTTGAGGACAGACTTAAAACTAGCTAGTGAAGGAGCAAGTCTCACATTTACAGGCAAACTATTCGAAAGTTTAGGGGTTGCAGCTGAAAAAGCCTGACCACCCTTGGTTTTACAGCGACAACATGGAACAGTTAAGAGAAGCTGATTATTAGACCTAAGTGCTCTTTGAGGAGAGTAAGGAATCAGAAGGTCACTGATGTATTTAGGTGCAAGGCCAGATAAAGCCTTGTACAGAAACACAGCTATTTTAAAATCAATTCTAAACTTTACCGGAAGCCAATGTAAAGACATTAAAATGTGATCCTTCTTTACTATACTGCATTACCAAGACCAAGGTGAATAAAGAGTGCCTGATCTGAAACACAATACACAACAGAATTTACAACACTAAGGGTGGGTTGCACCAACAAGGATTAAGTTTAAATCTAGATTAAATCAAGGTTTATCTAATAATTCTGTTGCACCAAACTTTAAACCTTGTTTAAAAATAAGAAGGTTTACATTTAAACCATCAGTTTGATCCTGGATTTATTGTATATTTAAGATAGATTAACTTTAATCATGTTGCTCCATAATTTTAAACCCAGATTTAAATCTCAATTAAGGATTAACTTTAAATTTACAGGTGAGGAGGTTTAAATACAATAAAGCGCACTTACAGTTACAGTATGTGGCTGATTGAACAAAGACAGAAACAGTGGGTGTGTCCTCAGGTCTCAGAGAGGTGTTTATTATAAATAAAAATGAAAATTAATGTTAATTAAAGACCAAGGCTAGTAAATGTCTCCTAGAATGTTGAAATTAGACTTGCACTTAACCATGAACACAAATCCACACCACACAAAAGGCTTTTAATTGGTTCATTTCATTAGCAAACATGTAACTACAATAAAGTTCTTTCCATCGATCAATTTCTCACTTTAACATTTAAAATATTTCATGAGGTCAACTTATACCCTACTTGTGGTCAGTCTGCACAAGATCAGCAAGCTCGTTTGCTTTGCGGCCCCTTTAAATACAAGACAAACATACGATCTACGTCAGAGCGTCCACGAATCTTTCTACAGCGTTGCTGCCAGGGTGGCCAGGGCGAATTTTGATGCTCTCGCCGGCGGCGGTGTGATGCAGGCCTGAATGTAGCTTGGGTACATTGTAGCCTTAAACCAAATGGCTGCTTCACCACATAGGCCAAACAAAAAAAAATGGTACCTTTACTCAATGTGAATATAACCTCACGCGCACAGGATCAAAGGCGTCCGCAGCAGATGACAGGATGAGAGGATTCACGAGGAAAAGAAGAAAGTCGAAGAGAAAAGTCACATGGTTGACGATCAGGGCAAAGTCCACCACTCGGACGGTAACACTAGCCGGCTCCATCAGGGTCGATCTCACAGTTCACACGGGCTTACTAATCGAGGTCGCTGGCCGCTAGCTTGTTAGCAAAGTCCATGTAAAAACACTAACCACTAAATCAGCGGCTAAATTAAACTTATCTCAGTCTTCGTGTGCGGAGTTGGCCACTCACACAGACAGAATTATCACTTTTAACGTTTCATATAAGAGTCCTTGTTGAACACTTTCAGAAAAAACTCGTGCACTCTTAACATTAACCGTGTTTCTCTTTTCGCAACCTACCCGCGTCTCCAGTCCTTCTCCCTTCCTCCCACCTTGACCTCTACTGTGATTGGCTCATACACAATACTTTCAGAAATAAAATAAATTCGCAAACATTTGTGTACATCTTTCTTCATATTCTTAACCGGCATCTTTTAAGCATTTTCACATATTGTTACTCAACAAATAATTAACATTTTAAATGCTGTATTCAGTAAAACCAATACATTACCCAATATATGCATTTCTCTTTTAGCGAAATTATAACTTCCTTGCTGGTCAACGAATCTTAACTTTTTAACCTTCAATTATATTTATTAAACTATGAAATTAATTTATTCAAACTTGTATCTTACACTAATGAATATATTTCAACAGGGTTACACATGTTTTGTTTTTATACTTATAATGTTACAGAAAACACATCAGGAACAGCCGTGCCCTGACTGGGTGATCCCGCTTACCCGTTGTTGAGTTGACTCATTATATCTTACCATGACAACAGAACCTAACAAGGGAGCAGAAGTACTTCAGCGAGCGGTTAGAGCAGATTTAGAGCAGACATTCAACGAGCCTTAATTCATGTTCATGTTGCACCGCCTGCATTTGAAGCTGCATCTCGGCTTCTTCAAACTGGCCTTAGTCAAGGCATCAAAGCTGGCTTCAATCCTCATTCGCTTTCTTTTTCCACTGTAACATCCACTTTTCAGATAAACAAATAAAGGAAAGTTATATACACAAACATATCAAGTGAGCAGAGTAGTAATTCAATCAATTAATAAATAGTCGTAATCAGTGTTGGGGAAAGTTACTTTTTAAAAGTAATGCATTACAATATTGCGTTACTCCCTAAAAAAGTAACTAATTACGTTACTTAGTTACTTTTTATGTAAAGTAATGCGTTACGTTACTTTCGCGCTACTTTTTAAATATGAGCAGGGCTTGATTGTTTGTGTTTAATATAAGAAGTTCTATTTATAGCAAATGTAAAAGCTCAAAAAGTGTAATGATTAAACCTCAGGCGGAAGGAAAAGTAAATTCACGTCTGTACAGTAGAACGCAGGAGAAGAAGGTTCAACACTCTTCAGCAATAAAAAAACAAAACAATGAAGCACAATTGTTAGTTTATCTAAAGTCATTTTTGCTTATTAGTATGGTTGAACCGGATCATAAAAGGTCAGCAACAAAGATTGGTTAATAAAATGGGATTAGATACATTTGTTATTTAACATTTAATTATTGCAGGTTTGAGTCATATTCTGAGTTTGCATTTCACTGTTTTAATTCATTTTGAGGAATACTAAATCTTTTTTTTTTTTGCGAGTGTGATGAATTAATACATGTTGACATTTAGTCTAGAACTACAGATCATGTTCACACAGCGCACACAACGCCTCTGTACTTCCGATTTCTCCCAACATGGGGACAGGAGACTTGTCAGTCAATAAATGGGAAAACAAAGTAACTGGCGTTACTTTTTTGAAAAAGTAACTCATATTTTGTTGTAAATTAAAAATTAATGCGTTACTTTACTAGTTACTTGAAAAAAGTAACCTGATTACGTAACTCACGTTACTTGTAATGCGTTACCCCCGACACTGGTCGTAATTACACAACAACCTAAGTTCTGCATTAGGAACAAATGTGCATAAAAAATACAGATGGTGACTAGTATGCGCTCCGCATCACATAATTTTGAGACGTGCATTTAATAAATTATTTCTATAAAAATTTGTCCCAAATATGGAAGCCAGTTTCCTCTGCAGTGGTAAAACAGTAATCTTCTAGTATCTCTTTTCAAAAAACCTTCTGATTACATAATGGCTTTCGCTAAACAAAGAGACATGATCATGGGAAGAGAATGAAACACACACACAGTGCCGCGTACAAAGTCATGCCCCAGTAAGAAGGGTCTATCAATGCCCACGTGACATATTTGTGATTACTTAAAGTAATTAATTGCCACATTGTGCAATTTATTATATAAAACATTTTAATCAATTGAAAGCCCTAGTAAGTTGCCATCTTGACATACATGACATCTTTAAGATGAGTGGAGTAAAAAGACCAAGGTCTATTTTATGGGACCATTTTGAAAGCTTGGAGAACAACTTTTCTGTGATGCACCATGAGAAAAACAGTGAGAATGGCTTAAAATAAACACAATTTGAATATTAGGTTGGAGTTGGACTACTGTCAAAGTATGTAACACTTGAGGAAAATCCAGAAAGTGTGTTGTGTCACCTGTTTCTTAATAACTGCAGCATGCTTTAAATGCCACACATTTTTATCTTATCGTAACCACCACCTTGTGCTGGAATGAGGCTAAAAGCATGTGATCTCAATGTAATCTACTGCTAATCAGCTGCTTTATGTCTTAACACCACTGATCTAAACAGAAGATGTTTCTTACACGTGTGAAAATGTTTCATGTTTTGACAGCAGATCAATAACACAATGTTATATAAGACTCTACTGAATGCTGCAATACCGTTTCTACAATTCCGTCCAGCTCCAAGAAAGCCAATGAGTGTCAATTCATGCGCTGTATTGTACTTTTAGAGGTGTCAATGGTTAAAGCAGACAACTTTTACTAGTTGTCTGTGTTCTTTAGCAGCTGCCATTTACTAAGGACACATATGGCTTCGTATCACTGATCTGTGCATCATGCTGGGAGCATTTCAGTGGTTTATGAATATATGAATTGATATCAAGAGAACTGAACGTTTTAAAAAGCACTTTTAAAGGCAGTTGAAAAAGCTTCAGAAGTGAAAGTGATGTTGTACTGGAGCTCAGTAAACTCTATTAATCTACCCAAATCTGCAGTCTTCTTTATATCTAACAGTACACACGTTAAAGGAGTGATTTTATTTCAAGAGATGTTTTGGACAGCTAAAGGCCTTTCCACATTTCATGAACATGAATTCTTTCTACTGTCTTTTCATTCATCTGTACTGTAAGGGAATGGAATCTTTGAAAACCGGTAATATTCTAGAACTGTGTGAACTCTGCTCTGACGCCTCTTGGCCTTGAGGGCACTCGTTCATGACAAACTGCCACATCTGTCTTGTTTATCTCCTGCGGGAAGCACTGTTTCACAATGCTGGATCCCCCTTCATTGCTGTTCAGTTGATTTATTCCACTCTAGTGAGCAGGTAAAGCTGTGCCAGGTTTACTGTGGAAATGCAGAGTCTATGAAAAGGGTCCGTAGCCATGTTTCCATTGTAATTGGACGGTCGTAGTCACATTTCACACTCACTTCTGAGGCTTGATTGTGACTACGCCTGGCTTCCTTGGGGTGAACAGCCAGGCCCACTGAAGTTAGGAGAGTGTTGGTGTTGCTTCTTGTTTTTCCTATATTTAACTATAAGTTAACACCAACATTTCTGTCATGAGAACTCTCAGAGTGTTTAGCGTGCTAATGGCTATGAGCTCGTCCAACAAAAATTATGTTCTTAGAATGTTTTCCTATTGTATGATGAAAATGGTACTTATGAATGTTTTTAAACATTCAAAGCATAGTAAATAATGAAATATTCCTCCACTATATAAATTATATTTATTCATTCACATAAACCAAGAAAAAAATTCTTAATAAATTCTTAATACATTATAAAAGCTGGGATGCTTGAATGTTGACAGGCAGATATGGCATCGTAGCCCTCGGACCGAGGAATATGATTGGACGAACATTTTATGGTCCTACACCTACCACAGACGATATGAATACTTATTATATGGCTCTGTGGAATACTCGATTCTGATTGGTCAGTCGTGACATTATCGTGGCATGTTATTACCTGATATCAACTGGTAGAAGCTGATAACACAGGCTCATCCGGGTAGCTGCAGTCGGCGCTATACGCTTGCTAGGAACATTTCTTCTTGGTGGAAGCTTTGTGTTTGGTTGGCTAAAAAAATATTAAAACTCAATGCAATATTATGAGTACAATTATTTATATTTATGCATTTAGCAGACGCTTTTATCCAAAGCGACTTACATTGCATTCAAGTTACAGTTTTTACATTTTATCAGCTCTTGCTTTCCCTGGGAATCGAACCCATGGTCTTGGCGTTGCTAGTGCCATGCTCTACTATTTGAGCTACAGGAAAGTATTTAATTATGTCATCCTGGTATTGTGGACTTACTCTCTTGTATCAGACAAATGCAGTTGCTGCCATTTCGCTACGATTGTTTTGTACACTGCAATGGATTATAAGATAACTAACAAACTGGTAATACTTTAAAACAGTGTCATCTTAAATCAATATCTTGTATCGCCATAATTATTCATGTGGTGAAATGTTGTGTAATAAGTGCTATGACTGCACCGTGTCCCTTAAATGTCTGTCTAGTTTGAACTTGCCGCTTGCTAGCAACTGCTTTCTTTACAGAGGCTTTTTGTTCAAATATTTCAACTCAGCCGTGTAATAAGTGTGATAACGTACATCTGGTTGGTTGTTATCGCAGAATAAAGCCCGACAAGCATTTCAGCAGGCTGACACACAGCGGAGGGCCGTTGTATAAGACTGAAGAGCTTTATTTTGCAATAACAACTGGCTGGATACACTATCCCTTGCTTCCCAGATAGCACACGTACATCTGCAAGATGTCTGTTAAAGATCTCTTGATCTGGAAAGCATCTGGTGTCTACAAACGTCTGACAGACGTCTTTCAGATGTCAGTTTTACATACATTCTAAATCATAAACACCTTAAAGACATCTAATAGACATCTATTTAACATCTAAAAGACATCCTATAGATGTCTTGCAAATGAACAAACACCCTAAAAAATACGTCTTGCAGATGTAAATGCAGACATCAAATAGATGTCTCCGAGATGTACGTGTGCTATCAGGGTTGTATATAAATACATTCAAAGCACTTAACTTAGTGATTGCTATCGGGATGTGAAGAGACCTTCAACCAGCATAACAAAAACATTTTTTTGAAACAAATCACCTACCCTGCCTTTAAATTGATTTAAATTAATTAGTTTTTTAATTGTGCTGATCCTAACAAGTTTTCTTTATATTTAACAAGCGGTCATGGTTACATGCTTTATTTGAACGGCACAAATTGAGCACAAACGAACGACATCGTTTGGAATGATTTAGATCTCAGGAAGGAAAACAGATATAGTTTTTGTTTTAATGGCACAAACTGAGCGCAATCAAATTGAGCCGATTTGGAGCAGTTTGGCCAACATGGGCTGGAAAGTGACGTGACACGGTTAAAAAAATAACGTTTCATTTCCTTAAACACCAAACCAGCACAAACATTTGTTTTTGCGACACAAACGTAACACAAATGAATGGCATAGTTTTGGTGCTTATTTGTTTTTATGAGGTGCCAACTTCACGGAGGTCTATGTGAGACTCTGACACTGTTTCATCTGAAATCAGCATAAAGAAAGAAAACATCGCGCTTAGAAAATGTCATTGGATGTTTTCAGCTAAATATAGTGAGCCCGGCTGAATGTGTAAACATGTGAGAATGTCTATTTCACTTTAACATGTTCTCCTGTCCACAATGTTTAGTCACTGTATTCATGACAGAACTTATTAAAGCTATTTCTCAGCTCGAAACTCACTTTCAGACACCAGCAAGTGTTTGAAATAACTTCCTATTGACCTGATATGTATTCTGATGACAGTTTGAGGCAATGCGTGAGTCTGAAATCTTGAAGTCAAGTCCAAAATGAGCAAACAGACAGCCCCTTCTGTCATTTTCATTTTTCAATCAAGCCAGTTTTTCCAGTCAGCTTCAGGGAGAGTTTTTGTGGAGTGCTGTGTGGCTGATGAAGCTTTAAAGACTCTCTTTACATTTAAAACAGCCTCGTTAGTGACTGTAAACTGGTAGGTGTCCCTCTTTTTCTGAATTAATGGTCTTCTAGTATATATAGTTACATTTAATTTAAACATTGCTTGCAGATTTATGAGTGATAAGATGAAAGTTTATCAATCAAATGTGCTCATTCTGATTTCCAGTGACAATGCATTCATGTGCTTTTCTTCTGCTGAGCTTGGCTTTGGCTCTTCATCATGCATCAGCTTCAGTAAGTTAGACATTGGACACTCGTTGTTAAAGCGATATACAGCTGTTGATTTTTTGTAGACTAAATCTATTCTCTGTGTCTGTTCTAACACTAGTTCTAATACTTGTTCTAATGTCT